>NC_084793.1:133407296-133704796 GCF_963169125.1 Humulus lupulus
TATTTTTCCTTTGTTGCAGATGTCTAGCTCCTCTTCGTCAAATAAGTCTGTAAGCGAGCATACTCCCTAGGAGTTCTTGGAAAGGGTGGAAAGGATTTTGCCTCGCTCCACTTTATATTTGTTGAGTGAGGAAGAATTCTTGAAAAGCTATAGCCCAATGGCGAGAGTAAAACAAACAACTCGGCAACCTTCCGAAGATGATCCTCATATTGCTAGGCACATCACTCAGAGCTCTTTGCCTGACTCTTCTCAGATCTCTTCTCAACATAGTGCTCCCCGTGGCTCTCAAGGCACGTCTTATCGAAGTCATTCTTCTTAGCAGAATATGTCCGGTCAGCGAGACTCATTGCAACGCCCTTTGCATCGGGATACCAGTCGGGTTCCCCATTACTCTTCTTCTTAGCGAGAACATACCGAGGGCTCTCATCGCCAGACTACTAATCCTTAGGAGTGTTTTATTCACAGGTTCTGGCCTAAGGTGGTTCGCCCTCCTTCTAAGAGCAAGACAGTCTCGTCAGCTGCGTAGCAGAAGAAGAGACGACAAAAGGAGTTCCATTCATCAGATTCTGGGGCCACCTTTTCCAGTGAGATCATATGGAAACCGATTGAGAAGCCTCACTCTGCTAATTATTAGGTGGTTTGGTTCAAAGGGCTGCCTCTGACATGACTGAAGAGAAGGTAAAGAACTTAAGGAAGACCTTTGATCTTTCTGGTGTATCTATTACTATCCCTGGTCCAAATGACAGAGCTGAGGACCCCACTTTGGGTATGTGCCCTTGTACATGTTCTGCCATCAAGTCTGGTGCCCTACTTCCTCTTCATCCATACTTCCCGAGTGTAGCAGATTATTTCGGTATTAGTCCTTCTCAACTGGCTCCCAATGCGATCTTAGTGTTATCTGTGTTGTACATTATCAATCATCGTAGAAAATGGGTTGCTCCAGTACCTCACAAGATCCACTCCTTATTCGATCTGAAGATGAACCCTTCTCAATGCAGCTCGAGGTATTTCCACTTCCACCATTATACGAGCGAGGTTACCGACACCTTCTTGGAAGAGACCTCGGGAAATAGCAAGGCGTTTAGATATGTCGACAACTATTTCTTCACTAAGGATGCAGAGGCCAACTACTCCAAGTTTAAGCACGTCGGCCCTTTTTATAGAATGCTCTCGACTCAGGCTATGACAGTTAGGGCCAAGGTGTTGATTGCCATGACCCTTAAGGAGAAGAATGTCAAGACCCTCGTTACTTCAGAGAACCTGAGGAAGGTCGGGTTATTTCCTACTACTATAGCCGATGTTCCAGATTAAGATGATCTTGAGCCCTTAAACGCCATAGACTCCCCGAGACCTATTCATGTCGAGGAGGTACCCTCTTTGCCTGTGTTAGCTGGACAGGTTGGTGATGAGGCAGGTGCATCTGTCGCGTACTCATCGCTTGCTTCAGATGACTTTGATGAGACTATGTTCGAGCCTGAATCTCATTAAGAAGGTTCAACACATTATCACCTTTATTTTATGATTCATTTGTGCTTGATATCTGTAACGCCCTCCTAATCCAGGACTGTTACACTGTGCACTTAAAATTTTGTCAGACCTGCTAATCAGGTCATTTGGCTTAAATCGTGTAACTAAGGTTAGTGACAAGGGTTAGGGTTAAAATTTTTGGTCAAAGAACCATTGACTTTTATTTCAAAAGTGTTATACAACATGTGATCCCAAAATATTACAACACAACTTTTTAAAAGGGTAAATACATAACAAAAGTTACATCAACCGACCTAAGCAGTAAAATAAGGCTATAACCCTAGCTCCTCTAAGATAACCCCGACCATCATGGTCGAGCAGCCGCATATGTACACGCCGCCACCGAAGCTCTCCAACTCATGGATGGTCAAGCTTTCCCTTTCCCTTACCTGCACCACAAAGCACCCGGGAGCCGAGGCTCAGCAAGAAAACAGAACGTATAACAACAGAGAAAGTAACTTTAAATAACCATTCAATAATAATCAACCATATTAACTCATAACCAACGTCTTTAAGTTCAAATACACGATCATTGGATCGACCTGCGCCGTTGCCCTATTCAGTTAGCTTTCATGCCAACTCTCGGACCTATGCCCTAGCTACGTGACCATAGAGTCACCTGAGGCCTCGCCCTTAGCTCTATCTCGCTAGCCATAGAGCTAGCCCAACCCCCGTGGTTCACCTTCGACCTTAGAGTCGATCAACGTAATAGTACATTGTTGGTTTAGGCTAATGCCTCTCGACCAGCGCACAGTGCGGTATTGCGGCCCTTGACTTATAGATCAAGCCTTAATCTAGGATTTCATACCTTACTTATAAGAAACAGATGTGGATAGGCACATCCTGAAAATTAAGCACATATTCATGCTAATCATATAATCCCATTGAATAACCAAACCTACGATACTAGACATATTAACATACAGGGGCCGCATGCCCTAATCATAGAATTCATGTAACGAATATAAGCACTTAAGCATTTATCAACAAGTATTTAGAAAAATAGCCTAAGATAATCAATCCTAGGGCCCAAGCCCTAATCATATTAATATACAATAGACGGGCCAAGCCCTAATCACATATAACACGTTCTGGGTGCAGTTTTCTTACCTAAAGTCTAAGCAAGCACAAACAAGAACGACCCTCGAGCACGATCCTGGTTCCGAGCCCTTAGCGATACCCTAAGTCACAACCATAAAATAGGATTCTATTAATATCGAGCGATTAAAGGCTTCCAGACCAAGTCCTAGCCTCCAGGACCTCGATTTCCACCAAAGCGGGTAGTGGAAACAATCCCGAGACCCTAAGGTTAAGTTCTCGCGCTCAAAACCTTCTAGGGGTCCAAAAACCCTTAAGAGTCGCGACCCTATGCCCCCATGCCGCGACCTGCCTCCAACCAGAGGCCTAGCCTCCCCAATCAGCAGACACGAGCTGTGGCCCAACCATAGTGGCACCGCGACCCGCCCTTCTCCTTGGCCCCCAACTGTTCTAGAGGGCCGCGACTCACCAAGAACAGAGCCGTGACCTGACCCCTCCGAACCTAGAAAAATCCCCCATTTCAACAGCCAAATCTCAGCCAATTTAACCCAAAATCAATCCAACAACACAATTTAACTATCACAGTAGTTCTAAAATGTTCCCAGCAACAAAACCCAACAAAAAGCTAGCTTAAAACCTCATCAAATATCAAATTCAATCTTTAACTTCAAAGACCCAAGAACACTAAAAGTCAGCCAAGAACTACAAAATTTAATGGCTAAAATCTTTCAAAGCTTACCTCAATTTCTGTTTGAATTCACAAGCTAATACTGAGCTATTCTTCAAGTCTAGAGCTCCAATATGTGACTTCTAGCCCAACAATCCCACTTAGCTTCAAAGCTTTTCCCTTGGAGAAGTGTCTAGAGGAAACAAGAGTGTGAGAGAGAAGAAAGGGTCAATTTAGGAAAAAGTTCTCTGTTTTTTGTCTTTTGTTTCTAACTTAAGTCACTTAAGTTAATCACAAGGCTCAGGGTACCAAAAACGTCCTTGAGGGCAAAATGGTAAATTTCCCCAACATTCCCTCCTAGCCTCTCTACCTCCAAATATATCTCCAATTATTTATTTTCATAACCTGATAACCTGATTAATTATCCAATACCCAAAATACTCCTTGACTCACCCCGAGCCGGGTATTGGGTCCCATTGTGACTTTCCTGCTAAACTGCTCCCTAGGATTGCCTCGTGCCGAGTAACCCAAATAAACCCACATAATAATGTGCTCTCTCACATATATCACATATATGCATATAAATACACACTTATGCCCACAATGGGCCAAATTACCAAATCACCCTTCTGATAAGAAGCGGGCCCACATGCATATTTGATATCCCTAAATATGCACATCTAGTCATATTATCACATAATTCATATATTAACAATTAATATAGCAATTAAACATATATTTCCACATATTGCCATCCCGACCCCTTAATCAAGGCCCTAAGCCTTATTAGGTAATTTTGGGACGTTACAAATATCCCCTCCTTACAGAAATTTCATCCTCGAAATTTCACCTAAATAGCTCGGGAAACTGAGCTCGCATATCTGTCTCCAGCTCCCAGGTTGCTTCCTCGACCCTGCTGTTCCTCCATAATACCTTAACCAAAGGTATAGTCTTGTTCCTCATTACCTTGTCCTTCCTATCAAAAATCTGAACTGGTTGTTCCTCATAAGACAAATCTGTCTCCAATTCCAAATCTTCATAACTCAGGACATGAGTCCCATCTGACACATACTTCCTCAACATGGGAATATGGAATACATTATGCACGCTAGATAGTGCAGGGGGTAAAGCCAACCTATAGGCCACCTGCCCGATCCTCTTCAGGATCTCAAACGATCCCACAAACCTAGGGCTTAACTTGCCCTTCTTCCCGAACCTCTTCACCCCTTTTAGAGGTGAAACCTTAAGGAAGACATAGTCTCCCACCTGGAACTCTACGTTCCTCCGTCTCAGGTCAGAAAAGCTCTTCTGCCTACTCTGAGAAGCGAGCATCCGAGCTCTAATCTTCTCGATAGCCTCAGTGGTCCTCTGGACTGCATCCGGACCAAGATATTTCCTCTCACCCATCTCATCCCAGTGAATGGGCGATCTGCACTTCCTACCATATAGCTTCTCATAAGGTGCCACTCCGATGGTAGACTGATAACTGTTGTTATAAGAAAATTCTATCAGAGGCAAATATTTACTCCAGGACCCTTCAAAGTCCAACACACACTCTCTCAACATCTTCCAATATCTGAATAGTTCTCTCAGACTGACCATCGGTCTGAGAATGATAAGCTGTGCTGAACTTTAGCTGTGTACCCATCGCCCTCTACCAACTCCCCCAAAACTTGGAAGTAAAGATAGGGTCCCTATCAGACACGATAGACCTCGGCGTCCCATGAAGGCGAACTATCTCTCTCACATAGAGATCTGCATACTGGTCAATTGTGTAATTCATCCTCACTGGGAGAAAATGAGTTGACTTTGTGTATCGATCCACAATGACCCAAATAGAATCATGCTGGCCCACTGTCCTGGGCAAGCCTACCACGAAATTCATCGTGATATCCTCCCACTTCCATTCTGGGATATCCAGAGGCTGTAACAGTCCTACCGGCCTCTGATGCTCAACCTTGACCTGCTGACAAGTTAGGCATCTCACTACATACTCTGTCACATCCCTCTTCATCCCAGGCCACCAATATAAAATCTCAAGTCCTGGTACATCTTTGTGGTGCCTGGATGAAGAGAATACGGGGTGGTGTGAGATTCATCTAGAATCTCTCGTCTGATCTCGGTGTCCATCGAAACACAAATCTGACCCTTATACCTCAGTAAACCCATACTCGACACTGAAAAATCCTTAGCTACTCTAGCTAGAACGTCCTCTCTAACCTTCCCCAACTTTGGATTATCTAACTATCTCTGCTTGATTCTCTCCAAGAGAGTAGACTATAAAGTGATATTGGCCAATCGACCCACCACTAACTCTATCCCCGCTCGAGTCATCTCATCAGCCAACTTCCTCAATATCTGTCTGGCACTATATAACTGTCCCGGCCCCTTCCGGCTCAAGGCATCTGCTTTCACGTTGGCCTTCCCAGGGTGATAGAGGATCTCACAATCATAATCCTTTACCAACTCCAACCAACGTCTTTGCCTCATGTTCAGAGCCTTCTGAGTGAAAAAGTACTTCAGGCTCTTGTGATTAGTGTATATCTCACACTTCTCAACATACAGGTAGTGCCGCCACACCTTCAGTGCAAAAACAACTGCTGCCAGCTCTAAATCATGTGTGGGGTATCTCTTCTCATAATCCTTCAGCTAACGTGATGCATAGGCAATCACTTTTCCTGTCTGCATAAGTACACAACCTAGACCCTGCCTCGAAGTGTCACAGTAAACCACAAATTTACCTTGATCTGTAGGAAGGCTCAAAATTGGTGCGGTGATCAAACTCTCCTTGAGATTTTGAAAACTGTCTTCACACTTGTCCGACCAAACAAATTTCTGATTCTTGCGTGTCAGCTCTATCAATGATGATGCAACCTTGGAGAACCCTTCCATAAAGCATCTATAATAACCCGCTAAGCCCAAGAAACTTCTGATCTGTGAAGCGTTCTTCGGTCTTGGCCAATCTCTGACCGCTTCTATCTTCGCTGGATCCCCCTTAATACTATCTGACTATGTGACCCAAGAAGGTCACCTGTGGCAACCAAAACTCACACTTCTTGAACTTCGCATACAGCATGTGCTTTCTCAACCACTGTAATACTAACCTGAGATGATGCTCATGCTCTGTCTCCGTCCGAGAGTATATCAATATATCATCAATGAAGATGATCACAAATTGATCCAGGTAGTCCTTGAACACTCTGTTCATCAGATCCATAAATGTTGTTGGGGCATTAGTCAATCCGAATGACATAACCAAAAACTCATAATGCCCGTACCTGGTGCGAAAAACTATCTTCGGTATATCCCCCTCCTTGATCCTCAGCTAGTGATAACTAGATTGAAGATCTATCTTAGAGAATATCGTTCTACCCTGTAACTGGTCAAACATATCATCAATCCTTGGCAAAGCATATCTGTTCTTGATAGTCAACTTATTCAGTTCCCTGTAATCGATGCACATCCTCAAAGAACCGTCCTTCTTCTTCACAAAAAGAACTGGTGCGCCCCATGGCGAGAAACTGGGCCTAATAAAACCCAAGTCTAGTAACTCTTGTAGTTGAACCTTTAGTTCCTTCAGCTCTGCTGGAGCCATCCTATAAGGTGCCCTAGACATTGGTTCTTTCCCTGGCGCTAATTCAATCACAAACTCAATCTCCCTATGTGGAGGTAACCCTGGCAAGTCCTCTAGAAATACATCCAGAAACTCACAGACTAACTGAGTCTATTCTAGTCCCACTAGCACGACTTGAGTGGTATCCACCACACTAGCTAAGAACCCTATGCATCCTCCCTACAACAGGTCTCTAGCTCTAAGTACTGATATCATAGGTATACGGGGTCCATGCACAGTGCCAACAAAAACAAAGGGGTCCTCACCCTCTGGCTCAATAGTTACCATCTTCTTCTTACAGTCTATCGATGCCCCATACTTCTCTAGCCAATCCATACCAAGAATTATGTCGAAATCAGTCATCTCTAATTCTACCAAATCAACTGACAATTCCCCGTCATCCACTGTAACTGGTAGTGACCTAATCCATCTCTTGGACACCACTAACTCTCCAGTAGGCAATACCGTACCAAACCCCATAGAAAAGAAATCACATGGTCTACACAACCCATCTATAATCCTACTAGCAACAAAGGAGTGCGTAGCACCCAAATCAATAAGAACAGTGTAAAAGGTTCCATCACTAGAAAGCTAACCTATAACCACCGAGGGACTAGCCTCGGCCTCTGTTTGGGTCAAGGTGAACACCCGAGCTGGCGTCAGGCTATCCACATTCTTCGGCTCCTCCTTTTTGGCTCTCGGGCAATCTTTCTTCAGGTGCCCCGTACTACCACAAACAAAACAGGCCTTCACCCGACATTCCCCAACATGGTGTCTCCTGCACCTAGGACACTCAGGAAATGCCCTCTATGTCTCACCACCACTCTGACGGCCCATCTGAATACCCCGTGGCCTTCTATCTAGCCCTGGAATTGAAACTGTGTCTGGGGTCTTCCTTTTCTGATCATTAGGGCCTCCGCCCCTACCAAAACATGGAAATGGAGGTCTTGGCCTCCTAGAATCCCTTCTGGCTACATTATCACGCTAGATCTTATTCTCAGCGCTCTCAGCCATAAGCCCCTTCTCCACAGCCTGTGAATAGGTAGTCACTCCTGGCACAGTAGTAATGCGAACATCTCGAGCTATCATAGGTTGTAGCCCTTATAGGAATCTCTCTCTTCTGGTCCCATCAATGGGCACCAGATCCCCGGAAAAATTTTCCAATCTGTCAAATTTCAGGGCATAATCGGTCACTGACATGTTACCCTGAAGTAACTTGCTGAACTCCTCAGCCTTCGCAGCCTTAACTGCATCGTTGTAGTATTTCTCATTGAACAAAGTTCTTAATTCTTCCCACTCCATAGTGGTAACTACCCTGGTTTAGGATACCACCTCCCACCATATTTGGGCATCCTCCCAAAACATATAAGTGGCACAGGCCACTCTCTCACTACCACCTACCCTCATAAAGTCCAGGATAGTGGTTATCATGGTCATCCACTGCTCAACCTTCAGTGGATCAGAACTGCCCTAAAAAACTGGAGGGTGTTGCTTCCTAAATCTCTCATATAGGGGTTCCCACCTATCTCCCCCTGTCTAGGGCTGTACAACTGTTGATACCTCAGGTTGTACCACTGCTGGTACAGTGGCCTGTAGGTTCCCTGCTGGAACCTGTTGCTGTCTCAAGAGGCGTATCTCTTCTTCTTGCCTCTCTGACCTGGCTTGCATGTCAGCAAGCACTTGTTGCCAGTTCTCTGGAGATGGCGGTGGGGCCTGGCCCTGGTTATTCCCTTCACTGGCCTGTAACTCTTGGCCAGCCAGTCTCTCTAACCTTCGAGGCTTCATTCTGACACTCTATCCACCCTACAAAGATCAAATCGGCCATTAGGTAAGTCATAACTATACCACTTGCCGCTTGACGGTCCAAGATCATCAGATAACATACATATGCAATGCTAATAAGCATGCCATCACATAATAAATATATACATTCATAGTGCTAATAAGCACCTCCTGATATCCATCAGCAAATAACAATACACATAGGCATATCCAAGTATTTTTCACCAATCCAACATAGCTAATAAGCATGTTCTTTTAATTCTTGCCAGTAATAACAATGCTAATAAAATTTTTCCCCTAGCCTATAAACAATGATAGTGCTAATAAGCGGTCCCCTCACATCCACAAGCAGTAACTATGCTAATAAGCATGTTCTTTAACATTCATGCAACAGTCAAGGGCCAGACCCTATCAGATATTCTCATGCTTCCTAAACAGGCATGCAGATAAGGCATTCATATCATGTTTAAGCATTTAAACATATAAACATATAACAGTTACCGAACCCTGAGTCGAGCTTGTGTTTAGTGGTGAGTGTACATGCCTGAGCAGTCTTCAAGAACCCTTAAACCTTGGCAGCTCTAATACCAAGTTGTTACGCCCTCCTAATCCAAGACCGTTACATTGTGTACTTAAAAATTTGTTATACCTGCTAATCAAGTCATTTTTCTTAAATCATGTAACTAAGGTTAGTGACAAGGATTAGGGTTAAAAATTTTGGTAAAAAACCATTGACTTTTATTTCAAAAGTGTTATACAACATGGGAGCCCAAAATATTATAACACAACTGTTTAAAAGGGTAAATACATAACAAAAGTTACATCAGCCGGCCTAAGCGACAAAATAGGGCTATAGCCCTAGTTTCTCTGAGATAACCTCGACCGTGATGGTCGAGCAGCCGCATATGTACACGCCGCCACCGAAGCTCTCCAACTCATGGCTAGTCAAGCTTTCCCTTTCTCTTACCTGCACCACAAATCACCAGTGAGCCGAGGCTCAACAAGAAAATAGAACGTATAACAACAGAGAAAATAATTTTAAATAACCATTCAACAATGATCAACCATATTAACTCATAACTAATGTCATTTAGTTCAAATACACGATCATTAGATCAACCTGGGCCATTGCCCTATTCAGTTAGCTTTCATGCCAACTCTTGAGCCTATGCCCTAGCTACGTGACCATAGAGTCACCTGGGGCCTCGCCCTTAACTCTGTCTCACTAGCCATAGAGCTAGCCCAACCCCCGTGGTTCACCTTTGACCTTAGAGTCGATCAACCTAATAGTACATTGCTGGTTTAGGCCAATGCCTCTCGACCAGCACACAGTGCGCTATTGTCGCCCTTGACTTATAAGTCAAGCCCTGATCCAGGATTTCATACCTTACTTATAAGAAACAGATGTGGATAGGAAAATTAAGCACATATTCATGCTAATCATATAATCCCATTGAATAACCATACCTACGATACTAGACATATTCAAATAAAGGGGCAGCATGCCCTAATCATAGAATTCATGTAACGAATATAAGAACTTAATCATTTATCAACAAGAATTTGGAACAATAGCCTAACATAATCAGTCCTGGGGCCCAAGCCCTAATCATATTAATATACAATAGATGGGCTAAGCCCTAATCACATACAACACATTTTGGGTGCAGTTTTCTTACCTTAAGTACACGCAAGCACAAACAAGAACGACCCTCGAGCACGATTCTGGTTCCGAGCCCTTAGCAATACCCTAGGTCACAACCATAAAATAGGATTCTATTAATATCGAGCGATCAAAGGCTTCTAGAGCAAGTCCTAGCCTTCGGGACCTCGGGTTCCACCAAACCGGGTAGTGGAAATAATCCCGAGCCCCTAAGGTTAAGTTCTCGCGCTCAAAACCTTCTAGGGGGTCCAAAAACCCCTTAAGAGTCGCGACCCTATGCCCCCATGCTGCGGCCCGCCTCCAACCAGAGGCCCAGCCTCCCCAACCAGTAGACATGCACGGCGGCCCAGCCATAGTGGTGTCGCAGCCCGCCCTTCTCCTTGGCCCCCAACTGTTCTAGAAGGTCGCAGCTCACCAAGAACAGAGTCGCGATCGACCCCTTCGAACCCAAAAAAATCCCCCATTTCAACAACCAAATCTCAGCCAATTTAACCCAAAATCAATCCAACAACATAATTTAACTATCACAGTGGTTCTAAAATGTTCCCAGCAACAAAACCCAACAAATATCTAGCTTAAAACCTCATCAAATCTCAAATTCAATATTTAACTTCAAAGACCCAAGAACACTAAAGCTCAACCAAGAACTACATAATTTAATGGCTAAAATCATAATTCAAAGCTTACCTCAATTTTTGTTTGAATTCACAAGCTAATACTGAGCTATTCTTCAAGTCTAGAGCTCTAATATGTGACTTCTAGCCAACAATCCCACTTAGCTTCAAAGCTTTTCCCTTGGAGAAGTGTCTAGAGGATACAAGAGTGAGAGAGAGAAGAAAGGGTCGATTTTGGAAAAGTTCTCTGTTTTTTGTCTTTTGTTTCTAACTTAAGTCACTTAAGTTAATCCCAAGGCTCAGGGTACCAAAAGCGTCCCCGAGGGCAAAATGGTAAATTTCCCCAACATTCCCTCCTAGCCTCTCTACCTCCAAATATATCTCCAATTATTTATTTTCATAACCTGATAACCTGATTAATTATCCAATACCCAAAATACTCCTTGACTCACCCTGAGCCGGGTATTGGGTCTTGTTGTGACTTTCTTGCTAACTCGCTCCCTAGAATCGCCTCGTGCCGAGTAACCCAAATAAACCCACATAATAATGTGGTCTCTCACATATATCACATATATGCATATAAATACACATTTATGCCTGCAACAGGCCAACTTACCAAATCGCCCTTCTAATAAGAAGCTGGCCCACATGCATATTTAATATCCCTAAATATGCACATCTAGTCCTGCTCCCTAATCAAGCATATTTAATATCACATAATTCACATATGAACAATTAATATAGCAATTAAACATATATTTCCACATATTTCCATCTCGCCCCCTAATCAAGGTCCTAAGCCTTATTAGGTAATTTTGGGACATTACAATATCCTTCTAACATTTGATCTTCTTTTGCAGGTTCAGACATGTTCGCCTTTGTCCATACTCAGCAGAGGTCGACTCTCGCTGAGGCCAGTCCTTCTGTACGAGTGGCAAAGAGGGCCAAGGTTGAGGCTGAGTCGATAATGGTGGTTCCTTCCAAGGTGCCTCCTCCGAATCCTTTGGCGTCTAGTCCTATCACAAAGATAGAGCCACCCTTGCCTACATCGGTTCCTCCCATCTTCACCGATGCGGGTGCATCCTGTTCTACGCCTGCTCCCTTATCTCAGCCACACATGTCTGCCATATGAAACCGAGGTGCCATCATGGACCAAGTGTCCCATCTGGAGCAAGATGACAATGAATTTTAATGGGATTAATAATGAGGATTTGAGCACCATCCTAACGAAGTCACTTCTTGACATTCAGAGTGTGAGTCCTTTACAGTTTTCTTCTTGTCTCGTTAGATTGTGTGCAGTCGTTTATCTAACACTTGTATGTTTTTTGCAGGCACTGATGTTGGTCTCCCATGTCCGTGATAGGTCTATAGAGTATTCCTCTATGCTCTCCAACCTTCGTTCTGAGCTTGAAGCTGTCCGCCAGGAGGTGCTGGACCTTAGGCGCGTTCTTGGCTCTAGGGATGCTGACATTGTTTTGAATGATGAAGAGATCGACACTCTCTGCAGTACCATGGAGCTCAAACAGTAGGAAGTGACTGAGTTGACTCTCAGGATAACCTCGATGGAGGGGTACTTTCCGATCAGCTCCAACAGTCTAAAGCTGAGAAAGAGAAGTTGATTGTTTACATGCTGCAATTGCGGAAGGATTCTCTTGTCGAGAAGGAGCAAGAGGTCAAGGCTGCCCGGGACAAGGCTCGAGAGGAGTATTCAGAGACAACTTTCTCTTGCTTCTACTTGATCTGGAAGTCCAACTAAGAACTGAACTTGGATTTCCTTCCCGAGAAGACGCGAACGAAGGAGCTTAGGAAGTGTCTGGCTCGTGAGGCTGTCGAGGCTCAGGGTGGTCTTTCAAATGATACTCCTCACCTTAGTTAGTCTTCTTTTGGTCTTTTACTCTGTCTTTTCTTTCATGCCATTGGTGGGACAGCTTGGACTTGACAATTTTTACATATGAAATTTTATGCCTTTATGATTTTTTGTTATGAGTACTCAATGTATTGATTGAAATTTTTTATTTCCAATGCTTACTAAGTATATCAACTCACAACCCTCATTGGTTCAGGTATCAGTATACTCTAAACACATGTATTTCATGTGCCATACTAACCTTACTCTTTTATGTTTTTCATACTACAAAACCATCGTAATGTGAGTAGTATGATACTTCACCAAGTACCATGAACAAAACAGGCCAGGTCGACCACCCCATGGGTGATAGGCCGACCACCCCATTGGTTGATGGATTGGCTAACCACCCTATAAGGGGCATGGCTAGGTGTTTCCTCACAATTACCTTTTTTGTTTTTTTTTTTTGCATTTTCAGAACATATGTTGAACAAATGTCCTAGAAAAACTTGAACTTGCTTAGTACTTAAGGTCATGTCCTCATTGCTTGTGTATACCCTGATTGGTATGTATTATATGCCCCCAAGTGATCATAGGTTTAAAAGCCTTGGTCACTTGCTACTTGACCATGCCTTGATTCGAGCATTTAGACACATAGTACTATCCTTTTCACCCAATGATGCAAGCGACAAATGCTTGTCCCTCATTGGTAGTCGGGTGATGGTTTCATACTCAGTAGTAATGATACCTATACACAGATGCAGATTGTGTAGCAAGTGTTGATCACAATCTACGTAATCTCTCGTGTACTCATTATAATGATTGTAGACAGAAGTGTTTAAGTTGGACCAACCGGGTCTAGATGGGATAATCGAGCCTGTAACGAGTCTTAGATCAAATTATTGATCGATCCCTCAAGGACTAGATTTGATTATGATCCAATGATGGTGACTGGTCTTCAGACCAGTCTCTTTTTTGATCGTATGGGTTGATAGGTTCCTCAAGAACCCGGATCGAATGTGATCAATAATGGCAACTGGTCCTTGGACTAGTCTTTTTTGTTGATCGTATAGGTCGATAGGTTCCTCAAGAATGAAGATCGAACATGATCAAATAAATTGGTGACAAGGTCCTCGGACCAGTCTCTTGTTTGGATCGTATGGGTCGATAGGATCCTCAAGAACCAAGATCGAACATGATCCATAATTTGACGACAAGGTCCTAGGACCTGTCTTTCTTGTTGATTGTGTGGGTCGATAGGTTCCTCAAGATTCAGGATTGAACATGATCAAATAGTTTGGCAACAAGGTCCTAGGACCTGTCTCTTTTTTGGATTGTATGGGTCGATAAACTCCTCAAGAACCAAGATCAAACATGATCCATTAATTTGGCAACAAGGTCCTAGGACCTGTCTCTCTTTTGGATTGTATGGGTCGATAGGCTCCTCAAGAACCAAGATCAAACATGATCCATAATAATTTGGTGACAAGGTCCTATGACCTGTCTCTCTTTTGGATCGTATGAGTTGATAGGCTCCTCAAGAACCAAGATCGAACATGATCCATTAATTTGGCGACAAGGTCCAAGGGCATGTCTCTCTTTTGGATCATATGGGTCGATAGGCTCCTCAAGAACCAAGATCGAACATGATCCATAATAATTTGGCGACAAGGTCCTATGACATGTCTCTCTTTTGGATCATATGGGTCGATAGGCTCATCAAGAACCAAGATCAAACATGATCCATTAATTTGGCAACAAGGTCCTAGGACATGTCCCTTGGTGAATGTAATTTAAAGAATTAAGAGAAACTTAAGAAATTAAATTCATTCATTGAAGCACAATGGCTGTTACATAGATAATTTGAAAATAATACATTTACAAATTGAAACTCGTGTCAGTGCTGAACAACTTCACTGATAGTATCGGCGGAGGTGTTCGCCATTCTAGTAGTTTTTGATTAGTTCTCCATTTAGTCGAGCTATTTTGTATGTCCCTGGTTGGATCGCCTCCTCCATAAGGTATGGCCCTTCCCAATTAGGTCCCAGTACCCCTGTTGCAGTATCCTTAGTGTTTAGGAACACCCTCCTGAGAATTAAGTCTCCAACTTGGAATTTTCGATCTTTCACTCTGGAGTTGAAGTATCTGGCCAATTTTTTTTATGTGCTACTACTCTCATACTTGCCTTTTCTCGTCTTTCTTCAATTAAATCGAGCGACTCTTCTATTAGTTGATGGTTCCTCCCTTGATTGTATGTCTCTCGTCTATGTGATGGGCGAGTGAGTTCAACTGGCAATATGGCTTCATGACCAAACACCAAAGAGAACGGGGTATGGCCTGTCGCCATTCGAGCTGTTGTTTGATGTGACCATAGGACCTCTGGAAAGTAATTATGGCCAGGCTCCTTTGGCTTGTTCAAGGAGTTTCTTCAGAGTGTCTTTGATAGTCCTGTTCACTGCTTCTACTTGACCATTAGCTTGGGGGTGTGCTACCGAGGAACAGATCTTTGTGATCCCATGCCTCGTACAAAAGTCAGTGAACATATCACTGTCGAATTGAGTCCCATTTTCCGAGACTTTCTTCTTTGGTAGACCAAATTGACATATGATATTCTTCACCACAAAGTCTAAGACTTTCTTTGAGGTTATGGTGGCGAGTGGTTCTGCTTCATTCCATTTGGTGAAGTAGTCTATGAATACAACAGGAAATTGGACTCCTCCCTTCCCGTGGGTTGCTTTCTGATCAAGTTGATTCCCCATACAGCGAAGGGACAAGGGCTTCGCATTTGTGTTAATTCATTAGGTGCTACCCGGAGTATCTTGGAGATAATCTGACACTTGTGGCATCTTCTGACATACTCCATTGAGTCTTCATTCATCGTTGGCCAAAAGTATCCTTGTCTTAGGATTTTCTTTGATAGGCTCTGCCCCCCAGCGTGATCTCCACAAAACCCCTCATGTACCTCAATCATTAACAACTGTGGATGCAAAAAATCCACCAAATAAAAACTCTTTAGTCCCGGGTTGGAACATAGGGACAAAGGTCACTTATTCATGCTATTGGGCTCGAGCTTGTAGGCCTTGTTGAATACAAGAGATCATCTCCTGAGAAACAACACATTATGAGCCACGAGGTTCAGCCCTGCTAAGCTAAGGGGCCACATTGAATACTGCAAGAGGATAGGTGCACAAGGCCCTCACATAGTGAGGTCCGACGTGCCCGCGCAAGGCTGATGTAGACGCTCAATTTTCACCTAAGGTCTGGCCTGGCCTTGCGTGGGTACCGCCTAAGCCTCAAGGGTCTCATGACGTGCAGCCATCAGTGACCCGCATCCAAGTGCCCACGCGAAGCTCCTTCTCTCGTCCTTATGTGCGCACCCGTCTGCCTACGCGAGGCCCCGCCTCGCGTCCTTGTGCGCGCACCTGAGGGTCCCCCGTGAGCCCTCACCTTGCCATAGGCCGAAGTGACCAAGTGGCCCCACCTTGCCTAGTAGGGCCTCGCATGGCCTCGCCAAGAAGGGCCCTGCCAAGCATGGCCTCGCCTAGAAGGGCCTCGCCAAGCATGGCCTCGCCAAGAAGGGCCTCGCCAAGCATGGCCTCGCCAAGCATGGCCTTGCCAAGAAGGGCCTCGCCAAGAAGGGCCTCGCTAAGAATGGCCTCGCCAAGGAGGGCCTCGCCAAGGAGGGCCTCGCCAAGGAGGGCCTCGCCAATGAGGGCCTCGCCAAGCATGGCCTCGCCAAGGAGGGCCTCGCCAAGCATGGCCTCGCCAAGAAGGGCCTCGCCAAGCATGGCCTCGCCAAGGAGGGCCTCGCTAGGCATGGCCTCGCCAAGAAGGGCCTCACATGGCCTCACAAGAGGAAAGGGGCCTCCTGAACAGCTAGGGAGCCACGCCATCAAGGGGGTCGCAAGGAGGGCGTCTCATCACGTATCCTTAGACGTCTGCCAGGGCAACATGCCTATCGCCCAGACTCGTGAGTGACCTCGGGAGGCTTTAGGCATCTCATGCCAAGGACCCAAGATCTCCACCTCACACCAAGGGTCCCATTCCTTACACCTTGAGATCCCTATGCTTAGGAGATCTAGTACGAGTCGAATGGGACATACTTGTACGACCTAGTACTGAGTACGGATACCAGTGCCAGTAAGACTGATGTGGTAAGAGTCATGGTCCGTACGTCTACGGCCATAGGTTAGAGCCGACACCACTACCTCCTGCGCCACTACGCCTGCCACCACTCATCAGACATGGGTACAGACAAGTAGTGGGAGCATCCTCCTGACACCTGCTCCTGTGCTGGATGTACGACCACGACCTCTGAAGCCACACCCCTGACATAGTACTTATGTACCCCATGGTCTCCTAGACCACTTTGTACCTAAGGCCATTAGAGCCTACTATAAAATGAACTCTAAGACCACCTGAAAGGTTGTTGGAAAATTCATTGTAAGCAGAGGCTATTGAGAAATATACCAAGACTTGCTCCATCATTTATCTGTGTTGACTTTTCCTTAAAGTTTATTCTCAGTTATTATATAAACATCACCTGACTTACCTTTGAGTTTTCCGATCTAATTTCGTTGACGAGATTTCACCATCAACAACAACTTTGACTGGTCGAGTGCAACACACCTTAGCAATGGTAGGAAGTACCCTCGTCAATACAAGACCCCTTTGACTATCATATATCGTGCAACTTGTCTCATCAATTTCCTTGCTTTGTTCTGATCATTGGCTACTACTCCTTGGTTGAGATAGTTAATAATAGGGGTCATCCATGTATCTTCTAACTCAACAGGTAGTGCCTCTTGCTTGGTTATGCTTCTTTCTGCCAAGTATTAGACGGAAACGACATTCAGGGCATCCCCATCTTTGGCATTGACAATCTTGGATAGGGCATCAGCATTGGCATTCTACTCCCCCAGGACTTGTATAATTGAGTATTTCTTGAACTATGTCAATAATTCCTTCACCTTGTTCAGGTACTGCACCATCCTAAGTCCCATGAATTGATACTCCCCCAGTACCTAGTACACCACTAGCTGGGAATCCCTGGATATCTCCAGGGACTGTGCATGCACATCCCGAGATAAACGTATTCCTGCTAATAATGCCTCGTACTCAGCCTCATTGTTTGAAGTGTTGAATCCAAATCTGAGAGCATAATGGATTCGGTGATTCTCCAGAGTGATCAATATGATTCCTGCGCCTGAGTTGTGTTCATTGGATGCTCCATCAACATATAGCTTCCATACATGAGTATCTCCTTCCTTATCGGTATCTCCATTCTCCGATTGGTAAGAAGGGTCTTCAAGGTTGGTGCCTTCGACTATGAAGTGTGCCAATGCTTGTCCTTTTATCGCCATCCTCGAATGATAAGTGATATCAAACTGTCCTAGTTCCACTGCCCACTTGAGTAATTGTCCCGAGGCCTCTGGTTTCTGAAGAACTTGTCTCAGCGGTTGATCGTCAGGACTCAAATCGAGTGAGCTTGGAAATATGGCTGTAGCTTTCGAGAGGCGATTACTAAACAGTAGGCTAGCTTTTCAAGAGGGGGATACCTAGACTCCGCACCAACTAGCCTTTTACTAATATAGTACACAGGGTGTTGTACCCTGTTCTCTTCTTTTAACAAAGCAGCCCTGATTGCATGCTCGGTGATTGGCAAATAGATGAATAGTACTTTACCATATATTGGCTTCGCTAGGATGAGAGATTGAGCGAGATGCTTCTCCAAGGCTTGGAAAGCTTTCTCGCACTCCTCGTTCCATTGGATCTTCTTGCCGCCCCTCAGTAGGTTAAAGAAGGGGACACACTTGTTCGTTGACTTCGATATGAACCTACTTAGTGCAGCTACTTTCCCTGTTAAGCTTTGTACATCTTTGATTGTGGTAGGTGAATTCATGTCGATAAATGCTTTGATCTTCTCAGGGTTAGCCTCGATTCCACGTGAATTGGCTGTGTATTCGAGAAATTTACCAGAACCAACTTCAAATGAGCACTTGAAAGGGTTTAACTTCATGTTATACTTTCTATGTATTGCAAAGCATTCCTCCAAGTCTCGAACATGCCCTCCAACTTCTTTGGACTTGACCAACATGTCATCGACGTATACCTTCATATTTTTGTTGATCAAGTCTCGGAACATGCCATTCACTAATCGTTGGTAGGTGGCTTCTGCGTTCTTCAAGCTGAATGGCATCACCATATAACAGTACCATCCCTTGTCTGTCCGGAAGCTGGTATGTTCCTCGTCGGGAGGGTGCATACTTATTTGATTATGCCCATAATACACATCCATGAATGAGAGTATTTCATGTCCTGTAGTTGCCTCGACCAGTTGGTTTATTCTAAGTAGTGGGAAGCAGTCTTTGGGGCAGGCCTTGTTCAGATCTATGAAGTCCATGCATGTTCTCCACTTCCCGTTTGGCTTTGGGACCAGCACGGGGTTTGATACCTAATCTGGGTAGTAGGCCTCCCTTATAAAATTATTTTCCTTGAACCGCTCAACCTCCTCCTTTAGGGATTGAGATCGCTCTTTGTCAAGCAGTCTCCTTTTTTGTTGCACCAGTGGGTAGTTCTTGTCCACATTGAGGACATGGCTTATCACAGATGGAGAAATTCCAACCATGTCCTTATGTGACGAGGCAAAGATGTCCTGGTTCTTCTTCAAAAATTCTACCAACCGTGCCTTAATTTCCACCTTTAGCTCCTTCCCGACTTTAATTACTCTAGTCAGGTCCTCCTCATCTAGTAGGACTTCGTCAAGATCTTCAACTGGTCCTAGCCCCATGATGTCAACGCCAAAGCGAGGATCGATGTCATTTCCCTCACTTTGGGAAACTTACTATAATAACAAATCTTCGTTAAAAGGAGCCCCCGACTCTAGTAGAGTGTTTCTTTCAACGGCAACTTCCATGTTGACAACCTCATCGATTCCTTCATTATTTTTGCAGTAGGTCACTACCATGTTGTTTACGCATGGTCCTTTCTTTACCATGACCACTAACGCATTATAGCATTCTCGTTCCTCCCTTTGGTTACTCTGTATGCATCCCTTCCCTACGCTTGTGGGGAACTTCAAAGATAGATGCCAGATAGAAACAGCTGCGTGTAATGCCATCAGGATGGGTCTCTCGAGCACTACATTATAAGCCGATGAGAAATCTACCACCAGGAACTCTATAATCACAGTCTCGTGCCTGGGGGCATCCCCCCTCATGACTGGTAGTTTGATAGTTCCTATTGGTGCTAGGCATTCTCCCGTGAACCCATATATCACTTGGGAACATGGTGTCAGGTCCTTGACCGTGAGCTTCATCTTCTCGAGGGATGTTTCGTAGATGATATCTACTGAGCTTCCCGTATCCACCAAGAATCTCTTCACTCGGGCATTGGAAATTTGAATGGTAAGGACTAGAGGGTCATTGTTGAGGTATCTCACGTGCCTGGCATCATCCTCCGTAAAAGTGAGAGTTTCACTTTCATACTTTGGATTCTTTGGAGATCGCTCCTCGGCTGCAATGCACTGGGAAGACTCCCCTACCTCATGTCTTAGGGTCCTTGCATATCGCTCACGAGCATTGTTACTGTTGCCTGCTATGTAGGGCCCCCCCACATATGGTATCCAATGTGAAGTCTACAGCCGCTGGCTCCAGTGGTGGACTCCTCTCCCTTTGGAACTCTGGATTCCTGCTCGGGGTTTTGGTCTTGACTCGGTACCTTGAGAGTTTTCCTGATCAAAGAAGAAACTCTATCTCATCCTTCAATTGTTTGCACTTGTTTGTGTCCTGCCCATAATCATTATGAAAATGACAAAACTTATTCTTGTCCCTCTTTCCTTCTGAACGCAAGGGTGGTGGCTTTTGGTATGTTACCTCCTAGTATGTTTCCATGTAAATCTTAGCCCTTGATGTAGTCGGGACGGTATAATTGGTGAACCTGGGTTGGCAGGGCTGATGTCATGTTGTTGCTGACTTAGCTTTCTTTTCTCCACCCTGCTCGGCCCCTGAGGTACTTCTCTTCTTACCGTTGCCCCCATTGCCGCCCTGAGGGTTTGCGCCATTCTTATCTGCCTTGATAGTGGTCAGATGGTTTATTCCTTTTTCTTCCTTCATGATAGGGTCATCTAGCTACACAGAATTTGTCTGCTTGGTCCAGGAACTCCTGAAAGGTGTTGATGGAATTCCTGTGTATGCTATCCCACAAGGGACTACGATAAATTATTCGTGCCAAGATGGCAACAAACTTCCCTCCATCTCCTACTATGGACACCCGATTTTACTCTCTCATGAATCATTGGATGTAGTCCTTCAAGGATTCATCCTTCTCTTGGTTGACGTCAGCTAGCTGATTGGCATAAACTGGTTGAATCCGTCCAGCACTGAAGACCTTGCAAAATTCCTTCCTGAACTGCTCCCAGGAAGTGATGGATCCAGGTTTTAATTTCCAATACAATTCCTGAGCTAAGTCAGAGAGAGTGGTAGGGAATATCATGCACCTATAATCATGCTCCACATTGAGTAACTCCATCTGATCCTCAAACTTTCCAATGTTTCATACTAGGTCCTCCGTCCCAGTGTATGTTGGGAGTTTCAGGGTCTTGTATTTTGGTGGTGGTTGAGCAGCTTGGATATTGGCACTGAAGGGACTCCCACTTTTATGAGGCAGCTCGATATCGGAAGGTTTCTTTGTCAGACCCTAGACAACCATGACGAGTGCATCTATTTGAGTCTGCACTGTTGGTGGGATCGCTGCCCTAGGTGGGGTAGACGTCCCTGGTACCCCCTCCTGAGCACTGGTCCTCCTGTTGATGACCTTTCTCAGATCCTAAGTTTTTGCATCTTTCCCGAGCCTATCGAACACAGTATTGACATTGTTCATTGGTTCCTTTCCTTTGCGAGACTGAGGGTGTAGGGGTGGTAAGTCCACCTTGCCCTTGTCGGTGCGACCCTGCCCCCGAGCCTTTTCTCCTACATGACTTTGAGCAGCCATTTCCATTCCTGTTGGTAACACTCTTACTCGGAGATGAAGTGTTATTCTTCTTAGTCATGGAGGAGGCAGTCTTGGACTGTGCCTCTTCATCTTGTCTCTGGGAAAGTGGGTCTGAGAGCGTCCTTGGGGTTTGACTCCTCCCCTGGGACTCCCTGTTACTGTTGTCTCGCATTCCTGCTACTTTGGCCTAAGCCTCCCTAACCGCCTGAGTAGCGGCTTCTGCGTTAACTCGGGCTAACTGGGTAGCCACCTCAAAGGCCACAACAGCCTCATGGTGCCTCCGGTCAACTTCCTGCTCCCTCTGGATCATCCTCTAGACCTGCTCATCTATCTCTCATTGTTGCAGTTCCATGGTCGCCCTCTGAAGGGAAATTTCTGTAGCAAAGGCCTCCTACCTTGCTAGAAATTTCACCATCTCCTTCTGGTGAGCATCTTGTGGATCTTCTACATTAGGTTGGTCTCCAACCTCCACCTCAGGTTTGTTAATGGGATTGATGGGATCCTGAGTGGTGGAATCTCTAGGAGCCGTCTTCTTTGTCTGACTGGATTTTGGAGGCATCGTAAAATTGATGAAAGTGTTTCTTGATTTCGCACTGTCAATGAAAGCTCCCAAATGTTGACCTATGAAATTGGCCAACGGTCGTATGTACAATATATGCCACCTTTTGAACGGAATGAATCTAATATACGACAAAGTACAAATTTCTTAAATAAACACAGAAATTTTATAGTGGTTCAGCCCTATTCTTCTGAGCAGTAATAACCTAATCCCCTTAGTATTTAGTGTTGAATCGCTCGATAGACAATTACAAAGATCAACTTAGAGTTTACTCCTCACAAGTTTGTCCAAAAGATCGATAAAAAAAGTCCTGAAAAAGAGATCCCTTGAAACAAAGCCCTGGGTCCTTTATTTACAGTACCCACGGGCTGGTACATGATCAGTAAGAGTGGGATCATAGTTTGGTAAACAATCATTAGGAGTGGAGATACGTGTCCACCTTCCCATGATTATGAGATCGTGGGTCTTCCCGTTGTCTTCTCTAGATCATGGTCGATAATGCACAATTTAGACCTTTGAGAAAACACTAGGCCTGGATTGGTCTATGAGACTTAGGTGCTAGGCTCAATGACCCTTTAGAGCTTGGGTGCTAGGCCTGTTGGTCCTTTGGGTGCTAGGCCTGTTGATCTTCGGGGTGCTAGGCCTGTTGATCTTAGTTTGAACGAGCGTGAGTTTTACCCAGTGAAGTATCTTCGGGAGTGTAGGTCAACCATCCTATGGAGGATAGGGTGGGCCGACCACCCCTAGGGGTTAGGGCCAGGCCGACAACCCTAGGGGTAGGGGTCAGGCCGACCACCCCTAGTGATTAAGGCTAGGCTGACCGTCCCTAGGGGGTTTTGGCCTGGTCGACTTCCCTCTATGTCCTGGACCTATCTTTTTTGCTCATCGATCTTATTTCAATACTTCGCCGTTTTTCCTTGATTTGTGATGCCACATGTTGCTTTCTCATTCACCATATCATCCCTGGATTTTTGAGGGATAACCATTTGGTAATTAGTTGGGCATATTGGGATTCATTGGGAATTCATAGGATGACTTGAGAAATTGGCGAGAAACGGGGCAAATGATAGTTTTGCCCTTATGGGTAATAAAGGGCTGAGTTATGATAAGGGGCATTTTGGTCTATATGGTTAAGGGATATAGTAGAATAAGCTTTAGGAAATAACCAGACCACATTAGAACATCCCTCACACTCTCTCTCACATTCTCTCTCTCCCTTTGGTGTGCTTGGATGCTTGGGGAAATTCTTGAAGGAAAATCTTAGGAATCGAGTTGGGAATTTGGGGAATTAAGCTAGGAGTAGGCAAGGGGGCAGCTGAGGATCAAAGTTAGTACTGAGGTAAGATTATAGACCATAATCTGTTGAATTTCTGGTTGGGGTTTGGACATGCTTAGGGATACTTAAGGTAGTTTCTGATTTTGGGATTTAAGGAAGTTTGGGCTAGTGTTATAGGCCATATGCGTTGTTTGTAAGGTGATATTGAGAGTTATAGACTTAATATTTGCTTGGGTATATGCTTAGGTTGAATTATGTGGATTTGATTTGGGGAGAAAACGCAGGAAAAGCCCTAGGATTTCTGGGTTAACGGGGGCGCGCCACGGCCTACGTGACCCCAGAAGCTCTGAGGGGCTTGCTGTTTCGTAGGCGCGCCGCTACCCTTAGGGCCAAGTCACGGCCCGCCCAGGCAACCTTAGCCAAATTGGGATTTTGGGCTCCAGAACCTAAACCTAAGTGTTCGTGATGGGTTCTAGTACCTGGTTTGGTAGAATTCGAGGTGCCGAAGGTTGGTCATTATTTGTAAAGCATTTAATTGGATTAGATTTCAATAGTTATCCGTTGTCACTTGTGACTAGGGTTACCGTTAAGGCTCGGGACTGAGGATTGTGCTTGGGACCGCTCCACATCCTTCGCTCAGGACTCGAGGTAAGAAAACTACACCCGAGTTGTGAATGGGGCTGAGATCCCCTATAAATTAACATATGTGAGATTATAAATGTATTTGTGATTGGAGATATTGGGATAGGCATGCTAGTTCGTGTTACTTTCGATCGCGTGTTTCGCAACCTGTATATCTGTTATGTTTGATGTGAAAGTCTGGCCTAAGGGAGTTGGGGCTGATGTTAAGCATGCTGAACGCAGCTCGGCCTAAGCGAGTCAGGATTAGCTAAACAACTAGAGGGCTCTACCTAAGGGCGCCGACACCTAACTAATTGTATTAAGATTGAATTATATGTCTGGTTTAAACTGTTTAGTGTTGCCTAGCTATTTGTTTGTATTATGATGTTGATTAAATTGGTTGATCTAAGTTTGATCTGCATTTACTATCGTTATCTATGCCTTTTGAGTTTAGTCCTCTTGCTGAGCTTTGGCTCACAGGTGCTATGTGGTGCAGGTAAAGGCAAGGGAAAACTAGACCAGCCATGAGTTGGAGACCTTTGGGGGTGGTGTGTACATCGGTAGCTGCTCAACCGCTACAGTTGAGGGATTGGTAGGAACTAGAGCCAAAATTGTATTTTTCCATTTAGGTTGGCTGTAATTGTATTTACTTTTGAGGGTTGTAATTGCCTTGTAAACATTATTGGAATTCTGTGTATTAAACTCATATTTTAATGAAAGTCAACCATTTTATGACCAAAATCTTTTAACCCAACCTGTCAGTTAACCTTAGAAACACGTTTATGTCCAAACGACTTGATTAGCAAGTCTTACACTATTTAAAATACACAGTGTAACGGTCTTGGTTACCCAGGGCATTACAACTTGGTATCAGAGCGATCTAGGTTTAAGGGTTCCTGAAGACTAGCTGGGCATGTACACTCGCCGCTAAAGTCAAGCTTGACTCAGGGTTCAGTAACCATATATGTGATTACATGTTTGAGTGATTAAATGAAGTATAAATGCTTTGTCTGCAAGTTTATTATGGATTATAAGATATATTGATAGGGTTTGGCCCTTGATTGCTATGTGAATATGATAAGGCGTGCTTATTAGCATTGCTACTATATGTGAATGATTGTTTAAATGCCTACTTGCATTATAACTGTGTAATGTTGGTTGAGTTTTGGCCTTAGACCATGGGGTGATTATAAGTCTATTAACATTGCCTGACCAGTCGAGTCGTTGATTGTAGATAAACTTGGAGAGCTATGCCTCCAAGGCGATCAATTCGACTAGCCAACATCGGGGTTGAGGCTAGAGGTGATGATCAGGGCCAAAACCCTCCGCCAGTCCCTGAGAACTTGCAGCAGTTGCTTGCCGACATGCAAGCTAGACTTCAGAGTCAAGAGGAAGAGATTCACCTTTTGAGGTAGCAGGCTTCGCCAGGGAGTGTTGCACCTGACTTGCCACCTGTTGTGGCACCAGTTGCACAGCTGCTTGAGATTGGGAATAGGTAGGAGCCAATTTATGAAAGATTTAAGAAGCAGCATCCTCCAACTTTTGAGGGAGGACCAGATCCACTTAAGGCTGAACAGTGGATGAGTTTGATAACCTCTATCCTAGACTTCATGAGGGTGGAAGGTAACGACAGGGTGGCTTGCGCCACCTATATGCTTCGAGATGATGCCCGCATTTGGTGGGAGGTGGCATCCCAGACTCGAGATGTTTCTACCATGAGTTGGGATGCGTTCAGGGATCTGTTTAACCAGAAATACTATAAAATTACCATCAGGGCGGCAAAGGTGAATGAGTTTATCGATCTGGTACAGGGCAGTATGACAGTTACTAAATACACCCTAAAGTTTGACAGATTAGCAAGATTTGCACCCAACCTAGTGCCTATAGATGCAGCCGGGCAGGACTGGGTTGTTGGAGGGCTTAATGCTATGATAGCCTGAGATGTGCAGATCACATCAGTACCTGGGGAGACAACTTATGGCCAAGAAATTGAGAAGGCCCTCACTGTTGAGGAGGCAGAGAAAAATATTTGGAGGGAAAGCGTTGTGAGACGGGATGTTCGCAAGGCAATGCCTCCACTTACAGGGTCTGGTAGGGGCAGAGGCCCCAGTGATCAGAAGAGGAAAACCCCTGACACCTCGACCACTGCTGGTCCTGATAGGAGGGGCCAGGGTGTCCAGGGTGGCCGCTAGGGAGGAGGTGAGACATGGAGGAGCTACCCAGAGTATGCTAGATGTAGGAAGCACCATCTGGGCGAATGCTGGGCAAAGGCCTATTACATGTGCAGGGTGGTTGGACACCTCAAGAAAGATTGCCCGACTATGAAGAAAGAGGAACCAGGGAAGGCGGATAGATTGACTCCAGATCAAGTGTTTGCCTTGACACATGCAAAGGCTGAGGCTAGTCCCTCGGTAGTGACAGGTCAGCTTTCTAGCAGTGGCTCTTCATATACTGTATTGATTGACTCTGGTGCTACACATTTATTTGAATCTAGCAAAGTGATTGATAGATTGTGTTGGCCTAGTGAGTATTATACTGTGGGGTTTGTGATTATACTGCCTACAGAGGAACTGGTGGTTTATAGGAGATGGATTAGAGCACTACCAGTAGTGGTGGATGGTAGGGAGCTATCAGTAGACTTGATTGAGTTGAGTATGGATGATTTTGACATGGTTTTGGGGATGGATTGGTTAGTTAGATATGGGGCTACTATAGACTACAGGAAAAAGATGGTGGCTTTTGAGCATGAGGGTGAGGACGCCTTTCTTTTCGTGGGTACTATGCATGGACCCCGCATTCCTATGATATCAGCGTTGAGAGCTAGGGAACTATTTCAAGGTGGGTGTGTAGGTTTTCTAGCCAGTGTGGTGGATACCACTAAGGTCATATCAACGGGACCAGAAGAGACTCGACTGGTATGCGAGTTCTTGGATATGTTTCTTGAGGACTTATCGAGACTGCCACCGCATAGGGAGATTCAGTTTGTCATTGAGTTAGCGCCGGTTACAAAACCACTGTCGAGGGGACCATATAGGATGGCTCCGTCAAAGCTAAAAGAGTTGAAGATACAATTACAAGAGTTATTAGATTTGGGATTTATTAGACCTAGCTTCTCGCGATGGGGTGCTCCGGTTTTATTTGTGAAGAAGAATGATGGGACCCTGAGGATGTGTATAGACTATAGGGAGTTGAACAAGTTGACTATTAAGAATAATTACCCACTGCCGAGGATAGACGACCTATTCGATCAGTTGCAGGGCAAGACGGTATTCTCAAAGATTGATCTTCGATCTGGTTATCACCAGCTAAGGATCAAGGACGAGGATATTCTGAAGACGGCCTTCCGCACTAGGTACAGGCATTATGAGTTCTTTGTCATGTCGTTTGGATTGACCAATGCCCCAACAACATTTTATGGATCTGGTGAACAAGGTGTTCAAGGATTTCTTAGATCAGTGTGTGATTATCTTCATCGACGACATCCTGGTTTACTCTCGTTCAGAAGCAGAGCATGAGTAGCATCTTTGATTGGTATTGCAGAGGTTGAGGGAGCATCAGTTGTATGCTAAATTCAAGAAGTGTGTGTTCTGGCTACCGAAGGTAACATTTATGGGACATATTGTTAGTGGAGACGGGATTAAGGTGGATCCAGCCAAGGTAGAAGCAATTTGGGATTGGCCGATGCCAACGAATGCCTCGGAGGTTAGGAGTTTCCTTGGATTAGCTAGATATTACAAACAGTTCGTGGAAGGGTTTTCAAAGACTGCCACACCATTGACTGAGTTGACACGGAAGAATATGAAGTTCACATGGTCAGACAAATGTGAGGGTAGTTTCCAGGAATTGAAGCGACAATTGATTACTGCTCCGGTGCTGAGTCTTCCTTCAGTTGGGGACAAGTTTGTAGTGTACTGCGACACATCGAGACTGGGATTAGGAAGTGTGTTGATGTAGAGTGGGAAGGTTATTGTCTACACATCGCGACAGTTGAAAGAATATGAGCAGCGGTACTCTACCTATGATTTGGAGCTAACAACGGTGGTATTCGCACTAAAAGTTTGGCGACATTATTTGTATGGAGAGAAGCGCGAGATATACACTGATCATAAGAGTTTGAAATATTTATTTGCCCAGAAGGACCTATACATGAGACAGAGACGTTGGCTAGAGTTGGTGAAGGATTCTGACTGTGACATCCTTTATCACCCAGGAAAATCCAATGTAGTGGCAAATGCTTTGAGCCTGAGGGGCCCAGGATAGTTGTTTAGCTTGAAGAAGATATTGAACGAATTGGCAGAGGAAATGACCAGAGCGAGGATAGAATTAGTTGTGGGCCAATTGGCCAATATTACTTTACACTCTACCCTCTTAGAGAGGATAAGAGAGGGCCACATGGGTGATACGCAGTTGTAGGAGGTTAGAGGGGATGTCCTAGCTGGGATGGCTAAGTTTATTCCATTTCAGAGACGGGTTTGCTGAGGTATAAGGATCAGATCTGTGTTCCGATTGATATGAGTATTAGATGAGAGATTCTCGATGAATCTCATACTACACCATACTCACTCCATCCAAGCACCATGAACATGTATCAGGATCTACGGACTTTGTATTGGTGGCTTGGGATGAAGAAGGACGTAATTGAGTACGTAGCCAAGTGTTTAACCTGTCAGCAGGTAAAGGCTGAACACTAGCGACCAGTTTGGTATGTTTTTATGGCGTGTTCAAGGATGTAATTTTAGTCTTTTATTTGGTTTTGTGCAATATTATGCGGGTGTTTATTGTGTTGTTAGGATTAAGTGTGGTTATTAAGGAAATGGCTTGAAATTGGAGGAAAATTGCTTAATTCTTGAAGAAACGATGTTAAACGGGCTAAGGAATGGAAACTGGGCGAAACTGAGGTTCAAATTGATGATTTGGTGAAAATTTGGAATTAGAGCCACAACTTTATGGTGTAGAGCCACAACCTTAACAGTTACATATAAGAAAAAAAGATTAAGCCAGAATTAGTGCTAAGGTGCCAGGGAGACAGAGCTGAGGCTCTATTAAAATGGGAATTAGAACTGCGGCTCTACCAGACAGAGCTGTGGTGCTACATATTCCAGAGACAAAATCTGGAACGTGAAGCACACCAGAGCCACGACGCTATCATATGGAGCCGCGGTGCCAGTCCATATGGAAGCAGAAATTAGGGTATTTTTCAAGGGAAATTTTGTCATTTCGCACAAAATTAATTAGGGACTATAAAAGCTTTCTTAATGACATTTTTAAAGGAAGATTAACCCTAAGAGATGGATAGAAGCACATTGTGGAGTATTGCAAGTGGAATCAAAGAACTTATCATAGTATTTCTTCTTTTCTACTTTTAATTTCTGTATTTTGGATGCTTTTTAATTCTTCTATGGTTATTATGAATTATGTCATGAATTAAACTCTTTTTCTAGGGTGTTAATGGATTCTCCTAAAACTTTATTTTGAAATAATGCAAGTTTTATGATTTTTATTCTATCTTGTGATCTATTCGAATTTATGTTTAATGCTTGAGATTGACTGGCCATCTATTACATGATTTATATGATTTTGATTTGAAATTTGAGAAGTGAGAATTGATTATGCTGTAATTGAATAGACATAGATTTCATTATAGGACGAGAGCACCTATTTGGTCTGTGTAGCTTTAGGGTTGTCTTACTTAATGCCTGTCTTATGTTCATTTATCATAGGGATGTAGAAAATTTACATAAGGTTGAGACTTGTATATCCTAGTACGAATATAAGTTACTTTTGTTGACCTGCCATCACGAGAGAGAATTGAATAGTATAATTTGTATTACTGAAATATAAAGTGGATGGTAGATGAAGTTAATTTCCCTAGTTCATTTAATTATTGAATTCTATTTCCTTTGCTATCTTTTATTCTTGCAATTATGTTCTTATTTCAATAGTTTTACTTAATTCTTATAATCCAATTATCGTTAACCAAATAGAATATTAGAATTAATGATTGGTACTTGGTAACAGTCCTTATGAGTGCGACCTTTCTTACATTATATTACTTGTTAAACGAACGCGTATACTTGCGTGTAGAAAATCTGTAACAAGTTTTTGGCACTGTTGTCGGGGACTATTTTTACTAATATCAAGAAATGAATTCTTTTTCTAATTTGGTTTCTTTTATTTTATACCGATCTCATTCTGGTTTTTTGCAATTTGTGATTTTAGGTATTCACATAGTTTATGTGATGACAATGGCCTGAATCAAGGGTGCCTGTTGATCCTAAAATTGAGAAAACCTGCAGAAGAAATCGAAAACAGAAAAGGTTAGAAAAAATGGCTCAAAATAGAGGTGACGGAGGGGTTGCCAATATTGCCCATGACAACGCTGAGAATATTAATGATGGGATAGCAACGGGTAATGTTGGAGAAGTAAGAGTTGCTTGTAGCATCTTGGAATTTTACTTAGCTAGATAGTAGTAGCAGGAGCAGCAGCAGTAGCAGCGACAACAGCAGCAGGAGCAGCAGCGGTGGTTATTGGTTCAAGCCGGGATTTAGTTGGAAACTCATAGAAATAGTTATGGATTTTATAAGTTTAACCTATAGTTTAGAAATATTAATTTTAACATAAGGTTTGATTAATATAGCTGGTCCTAGAAATAATATTTATTATAGCCTAAGGTTTAGATAGAATAATTAAGAACGTGACACTTGTCACATGCATGCTTACTAAGGATTTAAGGATTTTAGATGAATAATTTAATAATGGATAAATCTAGAAGCTCTAGAACCTTCTAGCAGCTGTTAAGATCACATTTTACTTAGTCAAAGTTGTTTAAGAAAATTCAAAATAAGCTGAAAGTGTGCAAAAACGTGCTTAAAATATCAATGTATGCTGATATATTGCAGGTATATGGGCCGATATATCGTCTATGGATGATACGAAAAATACGTCGACTTCAAACGAATGAAACCGCAGAGGCTCAGAAATATGGGGGAGGCGATATCGGCTCCACACTCATTTTTTGAAAGTCCGTGGAATCCGAGCTAGAAACAGCCCTCAACAACTTGGACTTGCTCTTGAACATTTTTGACCGAGTTCTGGGCATCTATTGAACCAAAAATTCAAATTTATTCAATTTATATTCATTTATTTATTCTTTTTAAAAGGGGTTAGTTTCACTCCTTGAACTCTTTAAATAGGACCTAGCACTCAGCCATTTCATTCATCATTCAAGCATTCTTCAGAGCCTTCAAGCTGCTATGTTTATTCTAGAGAGAAAATGCTAGGGTTATGAGATTAAAAGCTTTTCAATCTAAGCTTTTCTAAACACTTGGGAAGTAAGATATGGTGATATTTCGGTATTGAGGTGTAGATCGGAGTTCTAGTCTATCAAAGGTATTCTTATCCTCAGGTTTAGATCTCCTTTTTCATCTTCATTTCTTTAGAAACTTATGATTCTGACTGTTTGGTTTTAGGAGTTTTCCAATCCCGTTTTTGTCTCCAGTATCCCGATTTTTGGTAAGGAAAATAGGTTAGATTGTATGTGTTATGATATGTTTATATGATATGATTGATATGTTATATATATATGTATATGTTGTAGTCACTTGGGAAATATAGTTGCTTAGACAACAAATCAATCCCAAGATTTTTATCATTATCGTAGGTTAGAGTTATGATTAAACCTACCTCGATTAGTAGACAGAGGACTTAGATGGTTTTATCACATACTACGGTAATGAGTTAATGGCCATTAATATTGTAGTCCTATGTTTATATGATATACGTTTTTACATTATATGTTTTATAGTATATGTTTTTAGTCTTATGATTTATGTTATGTTTTTAGTAGATTTTCCTTGCTGGGCATTAGACTCATTCCTTTTATTTTAGATGGTGCAGGAAAATGAGCTTGGAAGGCGGGACAGATTCATGGCAGCTTTGGCATGTGTATTGGGAGCGGACTAAATGGATGGACTGCTGGAAGATTGAGGATGAAGTTGATATTTCAAGTCTTTTAATTTATGTGTTTATGTTTTTCTGTAATTAGTCTTTGAACAATTAATTAAAGGTTTATGTTTTCTTTATGATTTTATGTATTAAACAATGAGATTCCATATTTTGGATTTTTAATAAAGTTATAATATTTTATGTATGTATTCCAAAATAGTAGTTATATCTTAGTATTTTTTAATGGTCCGAGGTCTTAGAATTAGTCGGGGCATTACAAATGGTATCAGAGCCCACAGTTCATATGCATAAGGTTCTTCTTGATACACACGCAAAAGCTCCGAATCTAACCGCCAATGTCAGTGTTTATGTTATGATTATTATGTTTATGTTAATAGCTAACGTTTTAGTCATTATATTTTCAGTCAAAATGAATGGAGCTTTGACCTATCATGATATCCGAGCCATTAAGGCATTGAAAAGGGTTGGAGAGCCAAGGGATACAATAGGAGTGCTAGAAAGAATCACTCAAAGATTGGTCAAATTTCACAAGGAGATAGTTCAACTTCAAACCACTAAGCAAATTATGATGAGAGCCATGGAACAATATGTCTTAGTAATTAGGCTTTTTAAGGATTTTCCTTTTGTAGTTTCGAAATTAGAAGAATTATGGGAGACTATGGATGATGAAGATGATTTACCAGTAGCCATGAGATATTATTTTCTTATACTTAGGTTTACCTCTAAGTTTGAGTTTCAATTCACTAATGAACAAAAAAGCATAATATCTTAATGAATATTCCTGGAGGTAGTTCCGAGGCTCATAGTAATGATGATTATGAAGACATAGATGATGATATGTTAGATGAAGCGTCAAATGTAGAAGATCCTGATTTTTAGAGACTTACCCTAGTTATTTTTAGTATAGTTTCTTTATTTATTTTGAATTTATGATTGTAATTAGTGAAAATATTTTTCCAAATGAATAAAGTTGTTATTTTTGAATGACATGTATGAGTTTGATTTTTTTTTTTGCAATCATAATAAAATTTAGAACAAATTCAATAAATAATGACTGAGTTCGGTGAGGGTGGATACAAATCAATGGACCGGGTTCTGCATTGAGAGTTTAGGGAGCCATAGTAGTGGGAACGATTTTACTAATCCCAACCCTCCCTCAATATGGTTAACTTTTGAATAGCGACGAGTTTCGACCCTGAGAATTAAGTTATATAGGGTGGTTAGAAACAGACATAGAAAATAATACAGATGGCTTAATGTTCTAAGTATAGAAACACACCCTAATTTATAAAGATGACTTACATAATTTTTCATAAGAAATCATAACTAATAGGTCCGAGTTATGTTTGCTTAGACTAATTTTTGCCTTAGAACCTATTAGGATAAGTTCTAATGTGTTTTCTCAATTGTTAGAACTTTATTGAAGATGTCGCTACAAAGGTTTGCACGCACAAATGGCAATGCCCCCAGCACCGCTAATGAGAATCATGAAGCCCCTCCAGGCCGAAGAAGGGGAACACGTGCTACCAATGCTGTTGCTAATAGAAATGCACCACCTTCGTTTGACAACACTACTGAGACTATCCGGTTACGTCAACAAGTAGAAGAACTGCTGCAACACCAACGACAACAGCCGCAGCCTCAGCTGCAACCTCAGCTAGCAACTCAAGCACCCCAACAAGTAGGATATCCATATGGGGGATGGCCATGGAGAACTACGTGCCTTATCCAGCTCAGTACATAGAGCCAATCTACGAGCATTTCCATAAGTAGCACACTCCAAACTTTGAAGGGACAACCGACCCCTTTGAGGCAGAAGAATGGCTCAGGAATGTAGAGCCAATTTTATCACACATGAACCTTGGTAATACGGATCGCATATACTGAAAAAGGATGCTAGAATCTGGTGGGATTTAGTACAGAAAACTCATGATGTCGCAACCATGACTTGGGCTAGATTTGTGGAGCTGTTTCACAAAAAGTATTACAGCTCGGCTGTAATCGCTACAAGGGTGGAAGAGTTTACCAGTCTGAAGCAGGGCAATTTGACGGTAGTCGAGTACGCTCGACAATTTGATCGGTTAGCCAAGTTTGCACCAGAGTTAGTTCCAACCGATTTCTTGAGGGTTACAAAGTTCACCAGGGGACTCAGACCCAAGATTGAGTTAGGTGTCAAGCTGGCAAATCCTAGAACTACTTCTTACGCTAATGTTTAGGAAATGACTATAGAGGTGGAAAGGCTCCAAGCAAATGTTAGTAAGGAGGAGGCAAGCAAGTCTGAACCCAAGCAGCAAAATCAGACTCAAAATGGTAGAAACAACAACAACCACCAGCACAACAATAATGGGCAGAAAAGAAAGCATCTTGATAATAAGCAAGTCGATGGTGACAAAAGAGCACGATCTAATAACGGTAATAATAGGTTGGGTTATGTGGAATGCCCTTAGTGCTCCAAGTGCTAGAAAAGACATCCTAGGGAGTGTTGTGCAAACACAAAGGGTTGTTTCAATTGTGGCCAGGAAGGTCATCGGAAAAGGAGTGTCTGCAGCTCAAACAAAAAGAAAAGAAGGACAATAAGATGGTTCTAGCCAGAGTCTTTGCCTTGACCCAGGGAGAAGCCGAAGCTAGTAACAAAGTGGTCACAGGTCAGCTTCCTATCCTTAATAATATATGTCCAGTATTATTTGATTCGAGAGCAACACACTTGTATATCTCGTTAGGAATGATAGAAAAATTAGACAAACCTTGTGAAAGATTTAGAACTAGATTTGTTATGGAATTGCCTTCAGGCGAAGTAGTTCTATCATCACGAATAGTACGAAGAGTACCGATCAAAGTACAGGGCACAGAACTAGAAGGAGACCTGATAGAGCTAGAAATCAAGGACTTCGACGTAATACTGGACATGGATTGGCTAGCAAGGCATGGTGCGGCCATCGATTGTGAACGTAAGCAAGTGACATTCGAAACTCCTGATGGTTAGAAACTATATTTTATGGGAAAGGTTTCAGGATTACGGACACCGCTTGTCTCGTCTCTCAAAGCTCAGAGGATGATAGAGAAAGGATGTCATGCATTCTTAGAAAGCATCACTGATATGGCATAGAAAGCACCATTAAAGCCCCTCCAGGATGATAGAGAAAGGATTACTTGGAAAAATTTGTCGTAGTGTTCATTGATGATATTTTGGTGTACTCCAAGGACGAAGTCAAGCACGAAGAACATTTAAAAATTCACCATGTTGCGACTAAAGGAGCATCAACTTTACGCCAAGTTCCAGAAATGCGAATTTTGTCTATCGCAAGTAGTGTTCCTCGGCCATATAGTATTCAAGGATGGAGTCGCAGTAGACCCAACTAAAGTAGAGGATGTGAAGGATTGGCCAAGACCTAAGAATGTGTCAGAAGTTAGAAGTTTTCTCGGGTTAGCAAGATATTATTGGAGATTTGTAGAAGGCTTTTCTAAGATAGCCACTCCGCTTACCAACCTGACCCAGAAACAACAAAAGTTCAACTGGACGGGTATATGTCAAGAGAGCTTCCAGTTGCTCAAAGATAAATTATGCTTAGCACCAGTACTTTGTGTACCGACACCCAACGACAAGTTTGTAGTATATTGTGATGCGTCGAAGCAAGGTTTGGGTTGTGTGCTGATGCAAAATGATAAAGTAATAACTTACGTGTAATGACCCAAATTTACTATTAAGGCTTAAGGGCCTTGATTAGTGTGCCGGAAGAGCATAACTAGATTATATGGGATTTAATGATTAAAAGCATGTTATATGATTAGTTGAATATCTATGATGCATGACTATGTGTACTAGTATACATGTAGGCACTGATTAGGTTAGAAGGGCATATTTGTAATTTTAGTCGTTGAGGGCATAAATGTAAATAATTGTGATAAATTGTTGAGACCACATTATTATGTAGATATATTTGTAATCTGTGACTCGAGGCGATCCTAGTGAGCGGTTCAGCAAAAAAGTCACGGTGGGGATTTATACCCGGCTCAGGGCGAGCCTGGGGGTATTTCTGGGAATTTAGAGAATATATTGGAATTTGTTTTGATATTGAGGAACATAATTGGTGATTAGTTAGGTGTCGGAAAGTAAGCGGTAGATATTAGGGACATTCGAGGAATTAGCGGGAATTGGGTGTAATGACTAAAATGCCTTAGGAGGTTTAAAAGCTTAGTTTTAAATGGGAGGGAAAATTGGTCATTTGGCTTATAAGGGATAAGTATTATTAGGCTTTATACCTTAGTGGAATATGTGGAAGGTTTTAGAAGTCTGAAGAAAAGAAAGAAAAGAGAAAGAAATAAGGAAAAGGAAAGAAGGGAAAAAGCAGGGGGTTTTCTCTCTTGCACGGTTTGGGCTTCTCCTCACCAAATCTCTGGAAATTTGGAGCTAATGTTCAGAGAAGGTTTAGGCTAGGACTCAACACTAGGATCCTTGATTTGTTTTGGGGAATTGGCAGAGGTTACTCATCATTTGAGGTAAGGTTTTGAGGTTAATATTCAGTTCCTGGTTTAGTATTGAATTGGTTTTTCTAAGCAGAGTTTCTGTGGGAATTCCAGGGAATAAAACCTAAGGGTTTGAAGAGGTGAAGGCTAAGAAAGTGTGGAAGACAATCTAGGCTGAGCTCATCCATCAAAGTTAAGAAACTCTAGTTTAAGTTTTGTGATCTCAATTGATTTCTGTTGAATTTTGAGCTCTAGGTTCAGCCATGGTGAATTTTGTGTTTTCGGGTGAATGTGATTGAATTATTTGTGGTTAGGTTGTTTGGGATGAGTTGAGGATGTTAGGAGGCTTGTTTTGAAGTTTGGTTGAGGTTTGGTTGAGTTTTGGAAAGGTTTGGCTCGAGGAAATTCGAAGAGGAGAAAACTGGGTAGTGTCTGACTGTGACTAGCGCTGTAGCGCTAGCCTTAGGGCGCTACAGCGCTAGGCTTGGGTGTCTGGGAGCATGATGGCTCTATTTGTAGTGCTGTAGCACCCACTTTAGGGAGCTGTAGTGCTACCCTGTTCCCAGAAAGGGGTTTTTGGGTTATTTCTTAGGGTTTTTGCCCGAGGGCTCGAGGTTTGATTCCACCACCCCGTTTGGTGGAATTAGGGCTTCCCAAGGGCTCGGGATTAGTCCCGAGGCTAGGTTTTGGAATTGAGGTTTGGAGTTGGTTTTAACTTGTGACCGTGACTAGGTGTACGCTAGGGCTCAGACGGGATCGTGCTTGAGGATCGAATTGAACAAAACTAGCGAAATCTAAAGGTAAGAAAACTGCACCCGGTTATGTGTTTGTGATGGGACTAAGAGATCCCTATATCTGTATGATGTCATAGGTGGTATTATGCCATGGGACATGTGATAAACGGCCTAAGGGTGCCGTAAATAACACTTGCGCACAGGGCGCGGCTCGGCCACTGGTAGCTAAGGACAGCTTAATATTCACTGAGCTCGGTTTAAGTGGGCCGGAGTCAGTGGGATAAATAGAGGGTGCGGCCTAAGGGCGTTAACCCTAGTTATCATATGTGAATTGATTATTGATATGAAATGATGTATTTGGTATGCTGAATATTTGAATAGCATGAATGTTTGGACTATTGAGTACATGTTTATACTGTATGAGTTATCTGGTTGTTTGTTTAATAATTATGCTCTGTTATTGTGTTTTCTTGTTGGGCCTTGGCTCATGGGTGCTACGTGGTGCAGGTGAAGGCAAAGGCAAGTTGGACCAGTCCTGAGATGGAGAGCTTTGGGGCTGAATGTACATAATCAGCTGATCGGCCGCCACGACCGAGGAGTGGAACAGGACGAGAAAAACCTAATTGTCTGTTTTGCCTTAGAGTGGCTAGTAACTGTATTTTAAATCCTGAAATTTTGTAAACTATCTTATAACTTTACTACTTCTGGGATCCCATGTAAAAGAAAATGTTTGGTTATAAGAAATGTAACTTTTGAGGCCAAAATCTTTTAACCCTAGTTCAACTGTAGTTTCAGTAACACGTTTCTAATTAAATGACTGGATTAGAAAGTCTTGCACCTTTATAAGCACACAGTGTAACAATCTTGGCTACCCAGGGCATTACATTATGCCTCAAGATAGCTAGAGGAATACGAGCAACGCTATCCAACACATGATTTGGAGTTGGTAGCGCTGGTGTTCGCATTGAAAATCTGACGCCACTATCTTTATGGAGAACAGTGTGAGATTTATACGGATCACAAGAGCTTAAAATATATCTTCATGCAAAAGAAGCTCAACATGAGGCAGCGCAGGTGGTTAAAACTAGTAAAGGATTATGACTGTGAAATCCTATACCACCCATGAAAGGCAAATGTAGTTGCAGATGTGTTAAGCCGGAAGAGTTACGGAAATCTAGCAGCATTATCCAGAATAGAAAAGCTGCTACAACAAGAGTTGATTAATGCCAGAATAGAACTAGTTAGGGGTCAACTGGCTAACTTGTCCATCCAGTTGAGTCTACTAGATTATATACGGATCGACCAAGGGCATGATGACACGTTAGTATCACATATAGCTGCAGTCAAAGAAGGCAAAACTATAGATTTCTCTATATCAGGACAGGGGTTCTTGAGATATAAGGGTCGAGCATGCATGTCAAATGATTATGGAATTATGATGAAGATTTTAGAAGAGGCACACACTACCCCATGCTCATTTCACCCGAGGTCAACCAAGATGACTCACGACCTTAAGGCACTGTATTGGTGGCTAGGAATGAAGAAAGACGTAGCAGAGTATGTGTCCAAATGCCTTATATGCCAGCAAGTAAAGGCAGAACATCAGCGACCCATAGGCTTATTGCAACCGCTTAGTATTCCGGAATGGAAGTGGGAAGACATAGCCATGGACTTCGTGACAGGATTACCACGAACAAATAAGCAACACGACTCGGCTTGGGTTGTGGTAGATAGACTCACTAAGTCAGCTCACTTCCTACCTGTCAAGACTACGTACACTGCGAACCAGTACATAGACAATTATGTTCGAGAAATAGTACGACCACATGGAATCCCTAAGACCATAGTATCAGATAGATGATCAGTGTTTACATCTAGATTTTGGGGAAGCTTGCAACAAGCCATGGGTACCAAGCTAAGTCTCAGTATGACAATTCATCCTCAGACCGACGGTCAGTCCGAGCGTGCCATACAGATTTTAGAAAAATATGTTGCGTGCTTATGTACTAGACTTTAGAGGATCGTGGAGTAAGTATTTGCCACATTTAGAGTTCTCCTACAATAATAGCTACCAAGCAATGATCGATATGGCACCCTATGAGTTACTTTATGGAAGGAAGTGCCGATCGCCGTTACATTGGGACAAGGTAGGGGAAAGACAACTGCTTGGGCCCGAGGCTGTTAGAGAGGCTCAAGACGTAGTGGAGCTGATTAGAAAGCGTATGCTCCCTGCTCAGAGTCAGCAAAAGAGTTATGCAAATTCCAAGTGGCGAGATGTGGAATTCAAAGTTGTTGATAAAGTCTTCTTAAAGATATCTCCTATGAAAGGAGTGAAGCGGTTTGGGAAGAAAGGAAAACTTAGTCCCTGATTTATAGGTCCTTTTGAGATATTGGACAAGGTGGGAACAATAGCATATAGATTAGCCCTAGCTCCAGCTCTAGCAGGTAACCACAATGTGTTTCACATCTCGATGCTGTGTAGTTACGTGTCAGACCCATCTCACGTTCTCAAGTAAGATACGTTAGCACTTCAAAAAGACCTGAGTTATGAGGAACGACCGGTTAGCATCCTAGAGAAGGGGATGAAGGAAATTACGGTCTAAGAGTATTTTGATAGTCAAGGTCTTATGGAGTAATAGTTCAGAACGTGAGGCAACGTGGGAGTTGGTGTTGGGATTTTATGCTCTAATTAAAACCCAATTTCTTTGTAATCTCATTTATTATCAATAAAAGAACAGAAATCATTTTTTGACTTGGTTAATCACTTTGCTCACATGTTTTATTTTCATGATTATTTGTTTAATATAAACTTCTATTAAATCCCAAGCATATAGCTAATCGTATTTATATTGACGTAATCACAGTGGAATATAAATATGATTATATGTTCAAAATAAGTTAGTCCTAAGATTAGTCAGTGCACATGATTTACACTGACTTGCTAATCTACGATATGATCTACTTACACACTGTAGTGTTATGTTCTTTCCAGAACATTAGCAAAGTAGATAAGATCAGATGTATTTGTTACATTGGACTGGACCGATATTGACAGTTGATAGGATAAGTAAATATATCGTTATTATCTATCATATACATATCATATAGTTGATCATAGGTCAATTCAATATCAATTATGAGTGGTTAGTATTCTAACTGATTGTATTATTTGAGTTCTTTGACTTTTTTGTTACCAGCTTACCCTACGGACTAGGCCATACTTGCATCTTGGGAACTCGATAGTATAATTGAGTGGGAGTGTTAATCATAGATATGAACATGTATAGCTTCTGATGAAGAAGTGAAACAATGGTTTCCTTTTAGTTTGGTTAAAGGTACTAAATAATAGAGATCTCATTTCAATAATTAATATTAGTTTATTGAAATATCATTTACAAGGAACTAAGTGTTTTAAGGATACAATACAATGAGGGGTAAAACGGTATTTTAGTCCCATCTCATTGTAGACTGTCTATAGAGGATTGAGTGACAATTATGGTTGTAACAATGGATAATTAATAACATATCTATATTGCTTCTAGAGCGTTCTATGAATTCAAGAGTGCAATTCTGAGTCTTTAGTGGAGTCACGAGGAATTAATAAGTTAGTAAATTTATTTGTTAGATTTATGATAACTTATTGGAGCTTGATTTCATAGGCCCATGGTCCCCAATGTACCTTGGATAAAAATTTCTAGACAGTGTCAATTAATTCATTTAATTATCAATTAGAATTATCAAAGTTGACCATGTCAATTTTGGATAGTTTCACAGAGTTATACAATTTAGAGAAGAAAAGAGAAATTAGGGCAGATTTATTAATTAAGATAAATTAGTATCTAAATTAATAAATAAGTTTAAATCAAGGTTCAAATTATAAATAATTAATTTGAATAATTTTTTAATCAATTAAATCAATAGAAAATAATACAGACATTAATTTTAAGTCCAACAAGCTTATAATTAAATGAGAAATTTCATGGGTCTAAAGCCCATGATAATTTCGACCTAGGGCTGTTTATTGGCTATTATTTTATTGATATTTTAATTCAATAAATGACCTAATTGAGCCTATAAAAGAAATGTTAAATGAGAGATGAAAACATACTAGTTCAGATTTCTGAAACACAAGTTTCTGATAGGTTTTAGATTCTCTCTAAACATAAGTCCTTTTCTAAGCCTTAATTTTTCTCTTCTACTCTTCTTCTCTCTGTATCTATCTCATGTGTTGAGAATTGCCCACTCAAGTCTAGGTGATTCTAAGGATACTTTGGAAGACTGTGAAGAAAATTGAAGATCGGTTCAGTGTCTTGGTAATACTCTGCGACAGAAAGGATACAAGAGTTAGAGAAACTGAAGGAATGACTCATTCATTCCGCTGCGTATAATGTAAGTATTCTTATCATTATTTCTCTTTGAATTCAATTTCAGAAACATGTTCTAGGTTGTCTCATATTAACTTGTTTAATATTAGATCTACATGAAAATAAATAAAGATCCTGTATAAGTTTCCCAACAACTGGATTCAGAGCCTTTGGTAATCTTTATTTTCATGCATGAACATGTTAAAAATTGAATTATTTGATGTGTTTGAATAATTGGATGGATTTCATGATTTTATGAAGCATATTGAATTCTATGTGATTATTAGAAATTTTTAGGTTGTTTTGTTTTGTTTTGTTTTCCATGCCATTAATTTTTATATATGCTTTATTTTGTGCAAAACATGGTAAAAATTAATTAGAAAATGGTTTTGGTTTGAAAAATTGCACAAAAATTATTTTCGAAATTTTTTTGGTCTGACTGCTAGTTACGCGCGCACACATGCCCGCTTCACTCCTCTGCACGCGCGCACCAGCGCATGCATCACCCTGCCACCACGTGCACACCCTCGACGTCCACCTGCTCCTCCGCACGCGTGCCTTACGCACAACACCCCTGCGCGCGCGTCACCACCCAGCAGCCAGGTGAACAGTACCTGTTTTAGGTACTGTTCATCAATTTTTTTTTTTTTTTGAAAATTTTAAAAATAAAAATGTGAAAATTGATTATTTATAGTCAAAGAAAAAAATATCAGATTTATTTTATCATTTAAAAATTATTTTTTCAAATAAGATATTCTTGTTGGTTGAGATTTAAATAATTAGATATTTTTACAAAGATTCAAATTCAAATTTAAAATAGACTAACAACTTAATTTTAATTCTTTTAATATATTAAAATATCAGAATTAAGATATTAAGTATTTAAGATATTTTCTTTTAAATACTTGTTATTTTCATTAAATCTTTATTTGAAAATATAAATTTATGTTTATTCTATAGTTTTTCATATTTAAATTATTTGAAATTTGAAATTTGAAATTTGTTAGTTAGATAATTTCATGAATATTTGAATTTGTTTAACTGTTTTGAGATATTTTAGGGTTGTTATAACTATTAATATATATATATATATTAAATGGTCAAAATATTAGCTAATTGTTGTAACAACACAAGATATTTTTTGAAAAACAGTTAAGATATTTTTTCAACCAATTAAGAAAATATGCTTCTAATAAATGGGATTTAAATTAACTTTGGTTAATTATTGATAAATTTTATTTAAATTAAATTGATATATATATATTTCAAATTAACCTAAACCAAGTTGATTGTTGATAAATGAAATTTAAATTAACTATTGTTAATTGTTGTTAAATTTCATTTAAATTGACTTATTTTTTGTTAAAATTTATTAAATTCGATTTTTTTGATAAATTCTAGAAAATTAATTGTGGTATTTTTGCATAAATTCATAGACTTGCTCATATAGTAACATGATTAGGCCCATCCAATTATAACATGTCTGTTTGCACTATATGTGGTATTTTTGCAATTGGGCTTAGTTGAATATAATGGCCTATATGTTTGCTAGATATATGGATTTTGCCAAATAAAATATTCATAAAAGGATAGGTTTTATTTGGGTCCATTAGAAAATGTAACATTTAAATTCCTCTCTTGTGGGTGGTTCCACTTATGAAGGCCTATTTGCTTTGTATGACTATAGTTGGCCTAATCAATTAAAAACAATTAATAAAATGAATGTTTAAATTCTTGTCTTTTGGACCTTGTATGGAAGTATAGAGGCCTTAGTAGTGAGAATGACATACTGGACCCAGCCCTCCTCCATACAAGTCCAATCTTTAAGGCCCATTTACCTGAGTTGGAATTAATTGTATAGGTTCATTATATTAGTTAAACCTAAGTATTCATTAGCAACAAATTAATTCTAAATTAATTGAATTTGTTTCAATGTGACACTTTAGAATTAACAGGAAAATATAGGACTTTGGTTTTAAAAATTTAATCTTTTCAAAATTTTTTTGGAGAACCATAGTCATTAATTTTCTAAAAATAAATATTAAAATACTATTTTTAATTTTATAATGAGCTTATTTTAAGAATTATATTCGATCTCCACCATTGGTTTAACAACATCAATAGCTTAATGGGGTCTTGAGACGCTTTGATTCGTCCCCCTACGGAAGGTGTTCATTAGTTATTTTGACAAGGTTAGATTTCAAAAGATAGATAATTATAAGTCAAGTTCTACTAGACTCACCCCTACGGTGACTACTAGGACTAAATCTATTGATTATTGAAACCGTGGGTCTAGCTCATAAAATAAGAGATTTTGTTTTCTTATTTTGATCGAATAGTAGGTTGTTAATAATGGTATCCATTATTAAATAAGTTTACAACTTTATTTAACTAGTGATATTTTTTACTCTCGCCAACCAGGACAAGGATATCATAGATTGGTGAAAAACCTAAATAAATAGAGATATGATTATTTTGGTATTTTTTCTCATATCTTACATATTTTGGTATATGTGGTGTTATTTCTTGAAATTTTGTGTGAATAAGAGTTTTATTGAGCAAATGTTATTGGTTTTTATTTTAATGATAATTGGTTGTTTTAAGTATGGCTGTGTCTACTCCCATCCTTTCTCAACTTTCGATGGAGAAACTCACTGGAGAAAACTTCCTTAAATGGAAGCAAAACATCAACATTGTGTTGATTGGTGACAACTCCGAATTCGTCATGACTGAGGAATCCACAGAACGAGCACCATCTCCACACATTCTTGATGGCACTGTAAATGCTTGGATTGCACCATGTCCGCACATTTGTGATGGCATCGTAAATGCTCGGATGGCACCGTGTCCACACGTTCGTGATCAACTCAACTATGATCTGACGCACCTCATGAACGAGTATCAGGCTTTTGAGTCTATCATAGGTGGACCTAGTAAGGGAGGAGAAAATAAGACTACTGCTGTGGTTGTTGATCCAGCTAAGGCTGAAGCTAACACAACTTTTTCTTCGAAAGCCGGAAACAAGAGGAAAGATGGACAAAACAACAACCCCAAGCCTGCAAAGGTTGCACGAGTGCACAACCAAGTGCACAGACGCCTAAGGGGAAGAACAAGAAAAACAAGAAAGGTAAAGGTAACTGTTTTCACTGTAAAGAGAAGGGGCATTGGAAATAGGATTGCCCCAAGTTTCTAGCAGCGAAAAACAAAGGTAATTATTATAGTTCATTTATCTTAGAAACATGTGTTTTAGAGAATGATAAATCCGTTTGGATTATTGATTCTAGATCTACTAACCATGTTTGCAACTCTTTACAGATTCTTGAATCGTGGGAGGAAGTGGACGAAGGTGGCTTAATGCTTAGAGTTGGGAATGGAGCATTTGTTACGGTCCAAGCTAGAGGAAGAGCTCGTCTGAAGTTCGGAAATAAATACTTAATTTTAAAAGATGTATTTTTTATTCCAGATTTTAGTAGAAATTTAATTTCAGTTTCCATGTTGCAATTAGAACAATTTTTTTATGACTTTCACAAGTTCTAATATATCTATTTCTTTCAATTGATCACAATTGTGTATTGCATGTTCGAAAAACGGGCTTTATATTCTGTGACGTAATGAACCCCTCACTCTTAACAATGATTTATTCAAAGTAAATAAACCTAGGACCAATAAATGTCAAAAGACCGATAACGATAATATGAAGTATTTATGGCACTTGAGACTAGGTCACATTGGCTATGATAGGATTCAAAGACTTACAAATGATGGGCCTTTGAGGGAACTCACTTTAGGTGAATTACCTGTCTGTGAATCTTATCTAGAAGGTAAACAGACCAAGCATCCATTCTCTGCAAAGGGTGATAGGGCCAAAGAACCACTTGGACTTATGCATTCAGATGTTTGTGGACCTTTGAATGTACAAGCCAAGGGTGGTTTTGAGTATTTCGTCACTTTCATTGACGATTACTCTAGATACTCATGTCTTTACCTAATGCATAGGAAATCAAAAACATTTTCAAAGTTTTGGGAATTCCTAGCGATGGCTCAAAACCAATTAGGTAAAATGTTAAAGATCTTGTGATCTGATAGGGGTGGAGAATATTTGGATATGCAGTTCCAAGATCATTTAACTGAACTTGGGATTTGATCAAAACTTATTGCCCTGGGTACTCTGCAACAAAATGGTGTAGCGAAATGCCAGAACAGAACTTTATTGGAAATGGTTAGATGCATGCTTAGTTACTCAACTCTACCAACTTCATTCTGGGGACATGAAATTGAAACTGCGAACGACATTCTCAATGTCGCGGTGTCTAAATCAATCCCCAAAATACCTTTAGAACGCTGGAATGGTCGTGAACCTAGTTTACGCAATTATAGAATCTGGGGGGTGTCCCGCCCACGTTCTGAGGAAAAAGGAAGGAAAGCTAGAACCGCGAACTGAAGTTTTCATGTTTGTTTGCTATCCTAAAGGTACTCGGGGTAGACTTTCCTATAGTTATTCAGAAAAGAAAGTGTTTACTTCTACAAATGCTACTTTTTTTTTAAAATGACTATGTCCAAAACTTCAAACCACACAACAAAGTATTTTTAGAGGAGATGGTTAAGGAATTGAATCCAACCAATGTTCCATAATCATCAATGCGAGTTGATAATGAAATTCCCACTCTTCATGCCCAACCGACGAAAGTCGATTTAAATGAAGAAAGTACCACTGTTCCTGAGCAAACAATCATGGAGCCTCATCATAGTGGGAGGGTTTCTAGGAACCCAGTTCGCTATGGTTTGGATGGTGAAACCAATATGGTTGTTGGTGACACTAGTGATGTTGATCCGTTGTCTTTCAAACAGGCAATGGCTAGCCCTAAAAAGGAACTATGGCTTGAAGCCATGAAACAAGAAATGGAATCCATGTACTCAAATTCCGTCTGGGATCTTGTGGAAGAACCTAATGACTTTAGGGCCATTGGATGGTGGATCTACAAGAAGAAACAAGGTGTTGATGAAAATATCGAGACTTATAAAGCTCGATTAGCGGCAAAGGGTTATACCCAAAGAGAAGGCGTGGACTATGAGGAAACTTTTAGTCCGTAGCCATGCTCAACTCCATTCGCATCCTTCTATCCATAACATTCGCTCTTGACTATGAGATTTGGCAAATGGACGTCAAGACATCTTTTCTTAATGGAAAGCTTGATGAAGTCATTTATATGGATAAGCCATAAGGATTTAAAGTAGTTGGATAAGAAGGAAAAGTTTTCAAGTTGAATAGGTCCATTTATGGACTTAAGCAAGCTTCTCGTTCCTGAAATCTTAGGTTTGATGAAATAATCAAAGCCTATGGATTTGAACAAAATATTGATGAGCCTTGTGTTTACCAAATGAAGGAAAATCAAATAGTAGTATTCCTGGTACTTTATGTAGATGATATCTTACTCATTGGAAACAATGTTAAGAAACTGTCAGATGTGAAGAATTGGCTAAGCACTCAATTCCAGATGAAGGATTTGGGTGAAGCAAGTTATGTTCTAGGTATCCAGATCATTAGGGATAGAAATAACAGACTCTTAGCTCTTTCTCAAGCAGCTTACATTGATAAAGTGTTTGAACATTTCTCAATGACAAATTCCAAGAAAGGACATTTATCGTCCCGCCATGGAATTCATCTTTTAAAGAAGCAGTCTACCCAGACTCCTAAAAAGGAAGATGCAATGAGAAAAGTTCCTTACACATCTGCAGTTAGAAGTCTGATGTATGCTATGTTGTGTGCTAGACCAGATATCTGCTATGCAGTGGGAGTAGTGAGCAGGTATCAGTCAAACCCAGGACCGGAACATTGGATAGCAGTTAAGCATATCTTGAAGTATTTAAGGCGGACTAGGGATTATATGTTAGTATATAAGAGTGGTGTTTTGAACCCTGTAGGCTATACCGATTCAGATTTTCAGACTGATGTCGATGACAGGAAGTCTACTTCCGGAATGGCATTTACTCTTAGGGGTGGAGCTGTGATATGGAGAAGCGTAAGGCAGTCTGCAATCTCAAATTCCACCATGGAGGCTGAGTACATAGTCATGTCAGAAGCAGCTAAGGAAATAGTCTGGCTAAAGAAGTTCTATTCGGATCTTGGTTTTATTCCAGAAATTAATAAACCGCTTGTGTTGTTTTGTGACTATACATGAGCGATAGCCAACTCGAAAGAACCTTGTAGTCACAAGAGGAGTAAGCATATATAAAGGAAGTATCACATTATTCAAGAATATGTATCCAGGGGAGATGTGAAGGTTATGAAGATTGCATCTTAAGACAATCTTGCAGATCATGTTGTTGGTTTTTATAGATCAAATAAGAGATTATACACAGCGGAACAATAATCAAAATTGTTAATTTAACCCCACAAGATTTCTAGATCTACTTCTTCACATACATATATACATTGAATCAAAGAGATGAATAGAAAATTACCTCAAGTCCTTCCTTGCTGCTACCTTTTTGTACAGCAAAAATCCTTGAGATCTCACACCAAGATCTTCAAAAATGTTCTCAACACACAAAGAACGAGTGTGGGCTCGTTATACAAAACAATAGGCAAGATCTATTTATCAAATGTTCTCAACACATGAGATCTGATAAAGTTTGGACCTAAATTTGTGAAGAACAGTGACCTATGATTGTAGCACTGTTCTCTTTCTCTTAGGGAGATTTCACGATATGTTTTCTATCATTGAAAAGTATCACTTTGAAAAACTGATCTCCTATATTTAATATATCCAATATATTAAAAATAAATAATATTAGTTATTTTAAACAATTTAAAAATAACTAATCAATTATCAGATTTTTGTTTAAATAATAATATTTTTATCATATTAAAATATCTCATTATTTATTTAATATTTAAATAACTAAAATTGTTGAACCAAGATCCTTCTAGAACCTTCTTGTGCGTGTAGCACAGTGACTGTGCACTGTGCTACACCCCTCATGCCAGGGAGGGCATATGATTTTTCCAATTTTTTTTCATTATTTAAATACCAAAAAATCTCAAAAATAAATTAATTCAAAATTAATTATATTTTTGTTAAATCAAATAATTAATTAATTACACATAATTATACAATAATTATGTTTAGTGCATAGAAAAATATTTTACTTATCAAATAAGTCCTTTTGCCCATTTTTGTATTTATCTTTGTCAGTGTTTTTTTGAGCCATTTCGGGGACCATGGACCTATAACATTAAGCTCCAATAAATTTAAAAATAAATAATTAAACTCTTTAATCATTATAGTTAATTTATTAATTATGATATTTCTCCACTATAAATTCAGAATTAAACTCGTTATGTTATAGATATACATTTACATAAATCTTATTTTAAGATGTCCATTGATATAACCATCTTACAATAGTTCAACCCTCTAATTAATTAGTTCATACATTAGAATGGAAGAATTACCATTTTACCTTTCTAATTTACTTCTTATTCCTTAAGTACCATTAATTCACTAGTGAACAATTAATCTATAATCTAATTATAGATTTGAGCTCAAAATCATTCAGTTCTAGAATTAACCCTTAAGGGAACCAATATACGATCTGTTAGGAAAGATTAGATTCCGTATTGTTGATACATGTTCCCAGCCATCCATGATATTAAACCTCCAAAACAAAAGTCATTAGCCTCATTTTATGAAGAGACCTTAACGAATGAATCAAAAGATTTAATAAACATAAACAGGAGTTCATGAACACTCAAGATTTAGGTTGATCTATAAATGATCATCAGTTATGATATGAATTACAAATATTTATTATTAAATGGTTTTTGGATAAAGACTTTTATTCATATCGGTCCCTGTCATATATAATCATATTATATAAAGCACCTTTACCGAGATGTCTTACCACATCAATAATCTGAATCTTGATTATTTGTATCAACATGATACTCAGTAAGCTGTACTTACAACCCCAATTAAAGAATCCATAACTTCAATTTGTTGTTGACTATTTTTATTCATTCGTGTGATCTTAATTCTCTTGTACTAATACAAGATTACATCCTCAGTAATGAATATGGAATTTTTCTGATATTTACAAAAATTATTCAAACAATAATTTAATAATCTAAATATAACAATAATAGACCATTGTATTTATTTATTCATTGAAATAATAAATGTCTACTGGTTTGTCAGGTTGTGTTCTGATGCGATTTTCATAATGGACACATCTCCTCTATGTACGATTTCTCTGACTAAGTGGTATTTGCGCTCTATATGATTTCCCCTCTCGTGGCTTCTTGGTTCTTTAGAATTGGCCACTGCTCCATTGTTGTCACAGTAAAGAACAAGTGGTTTCTCCACTTCTGGAACCACTTCCAGATCCGTGTAGAACTTTTTCAGCCAAACTGCTTCTTTAGCTGGTTCACAAGCTGCTATGTATTCAGCTTCCATGGTTGAATCAGCTATACTGGATTGCTTAATGCTTCTCCAGACAACTGCTCCACCACCGAGAGTGAATAATGACCCAGAAGTAGATTTTCTACTATCTTTGTCTGATTGAAAATCTGAGTTAGTGTATCCAGTAGGTTCAAGGTCACTACTCGAATATACTAGCATATAGTTCCTCGTTCTCCTGAGATACTTGAGAATATGTTTCACCGCAATCCAGTGTTCCAAACCTGGATTTGACTGATAATGACTGACAATCCCTACTGCATAACATATGTCAGGTCTAGTACATAACATTGCATACATTAGGCTCCCTACAGATGATGCATAGGGATGCTTTCTCATGTCCTCTTGCTCTTGTGCTGTCTTTGGACACTAATCTTTGCAAAGAGTAATTCCATGTCTGGTCGGCAATTGACCTTTTTTGGAATTTTCCATAGAGAATCTTTCAAGCACTTTATCAATATAATTTCCTTGTGAAAGTGCCAAGAGCTTGTTCTTTCTATCTCTTAGAATTTTAATGCCTAGAATATAGCTCGCTTCTCCCAAATCTTTCATTTGGAATTTGTCAGCCAACCATTTCATTACATTTGATAATGTCTCTACATCATTCCCAATGAGTATGATATCATCAACGTAAAGAACTACGAAAACCACAACTTTCCCTTTGATGTATTTATAAACACATGCTTCGTCAACATTTTGTTTGAAGCCATATGTTTTGATAGTTTCATCAAATGTTAAGTTCCAAGATCTTGATGCTTGTTTCAATCCATATATGGATTTCAACAACTTGCATACCTTTTGATCTTGATCCTTCTTAATAAACCCTTCTGGTTGTTCCATATATATGGTTTCATCAAGTTGGCCATTTAGAAAGGCTGTCTTGACGTCCATTTGCCAGATCTCGTAATCATAGATGGCAGCTATGGATAAAAGTATGCGAATGGACTTAAGCATGGCTACAGGCGAAAATGTTTCTTCATAATCTACACCTTCTCTTTGTATGTAGCCTTTGGCCACAAGCCTTGCTTTATAAGTCTCTACATTTCCATCTACACCCCTTTTCTTCTTGTAGATCCACTTACATCCAATGGCTTTGACATTGTCAGGCAGATCTACAAGTTCCCAGACTGAATTGGAATACATTGATTCCATTTCTTGATTCATGGAAGCTTTTCACTTATCAACATCAGGGTCTTCCATTGCTTCTTTAAAAGTAAATGGATCGTCCTTTTCAGTATCTGATACAAGAACGTGTGCCTCATGTTCGTAGTTAAGAGGTTGTCTCACAATCCTCCCACTACGACATTGCACTGGTTTTTCCTTTTCAGGAATTGTGGTTTCTTTGGTTGTTTTATCATTAACTGATGAAGAAGATGGGGATGAAATTTTATCTGTCATTAGTTCCTATAAAACTTCTTTGCTCCGAGGTTTAAAATCATTCGTATAGTTGTGTTCTAAAAATGTTGCATTCGTCGAAACAAATACCTTTTGATCACTTGGACTATAGAAATATCCACCTCTTGTTTCTGAAGCATAGCCCACAAATATACACACTTCAGACCTTGAATCTAGTTTTCCAGATTTAGGTCTTAGCACATGAGCAGGACAACCCCAAATACGGAAATGTCGTAAACTATGTTTATTTCCATTCCATAATTCTAGTGGTGTCTTCGTCACAGCTTTGGATGAAACTACATTCAAAATGTAATTAGCTGTTTGAAGTGCATATCCCCAAAACGATAAGGAAGGTGAAGAGTAGCTTAACATAGACCTGACCATGTCCAACAAGGTCTGGTTTCTTCTCTCTAAAACTCTATTTTATTGTGGTGTTCTAGGTGCTGTGAGTTGGGATAGAATACCATGCTCCAGCAAGAAATCTTTGAATTCAGAATCCAAATATTCCCAACCACGGTCAGATCAGAGTGTCTTTAAAGATTTACCTAATTGCTTCTCAGCTAAGGCTTTGAAGTCTTTAAACCTAGTAAAAGTTTCTGACTTCTTAAGCATTAGGTAAACATGACCGTATCTAGAATAGTTGTCAGTAAATGTGAAAAAATATTCATAACCACCTCGAGCTTGAATGTTAATTGGACCACATACATCACTATGTATAAGCTCTAGTGGTTCTTTGGCTCTATTTCCCTTTGAAGTGAAAGGTCGTTTTGTCATTTTTCCTTCTAAACAGGATTCACAACCCGGTAGGGTTCCAACTGTTAGTTCCCTCAAAGGTCCATCTTTAGTTAACTGATTTATCCTATCTAGAATAATATGACCTAATCTTAAGTGCCAAAGATACGTGTCATTTTCTTTAGAAACCTTTTGTCTTTTGTTACTTTGTGGATTAGCTACTTTGAATAATTCAGAATTATTGAGCGATTTTTCAATTGGATTAAGCATGTATAGTCCGTCCTTTGGTTTTGCATGAAAAATATTGTTCCCATTCTTTAAAATAAAAACCACATTATTATTAAAATAAATGCCAAAATTTTCTTCATGTAACAAAGATAAAGAAATAACGTTTCTAGTAATTTCAGGAATAAAGAGAACTTTATTCAAAACTAGAAAATTGTTCTTAAAATTTAAATGAACTGTTCCACATGCTTTAGCTGAAACAAGTGCTCCGCTTCCCACTCTCATAGTCATCTTTCCTTGCTCCAACTGCTTTGCAGACTCAAGCATCTGCAAACAAGAACAAACATGGTTAGTGGAACCAGAATCAACTATCCATGATGATTTATCATGTTCTACCATACAAGCTTCGAGCACAAGTAAATCTAATTTACCTTTCTTTTTCTCTTTTACCTCGGCGAGATACTTTGGACAATTTCTCTTCCAATGACCGTCGACATTACAATGGAAACATTTTCCTTTGGGTGCCTTTTGTTTGGGGTCATTGTTCTTTTTGTTCTCGGGTGCCTTGGATGACTTCTTTGTCTTTTTCGGATTTTCCTTTTTAGGTTTGCTGTCATTGTTATTGCTTTTCCTTTATTTCTTTGAAGAAGATGGTTAGCAAGCCTGAACCTAAGCAGCAGAATCAACCTCAGAATGGTCGAAACCACAATAACAATCATTAGCATAGTAATAATAATGGCCAGAAGAGAAGGCATCTTGACAATAAGCAATCCGACAATGATAAAAGAACATGGACGAGCAATGGAAGTAATAAGTCGGGTTATGTAGAATACCCACAATGCTCCAAATGCCAAAAGAAACATCCTGGTGAGTGTTGTGCAAACACCAAGGGATGTTACAATTGTGGCCAAGAAGGTCATCGAAAGAGGGAATGTCCACAACTCAAGCAAAAAGAGAATAGGGACAACAAGATTGTTCCAGCCAGAGTCTTTGCCTTGACCCAGGGAGAAGCCAAAGCTAGTACCAAAGTGGTCACAGGTCAGATTCCTATCCTCAATAATATATGTTCAATATTATTTGATTCGGGAGCAACACACTCATATATCTCATTAGGAATGATAGAGAAATTAGACAAACCTTGTGAAAGATTTAGAACTAGGTTTGTGACAGAATTTCCTTCGGGTGAAGTTGTCCTATCATCACAGACAGTACGAGGCGTACCAATAAAAATTGAGGACATAGAACTAGAAGGAGACCTGATAGAGCTAGAGATTAAAGACTTCGACGTAATACTGAGAATGGATTGGATAGCTAGGCATGGCGCAACCATCGATTGTAGACATAAGAAAGTGATGTTCGAAACTCATGACGGTCAGAAACTATGTTTTATGGGAAAGGTATCAGGACTACGAACACCTCTTATTTCATCTCTCAAAGCTCAAAGGATGATTGAAAAATATGCCACACATTCTTAGCAAGTATCATGGATGTGGCAAAGGAAACACCACTAAAGGTTGGAGACGTCCGCATCATAAAGGAATTCGTAGAAGTATTTCCTGACGACTTACCAAGGTTGCCGCCTATTCGGGAAATCGACTTCACAATTGAACTAGTATCGAGAACCAAGCCTATCTTAAAGGCACCATACCAGATGGCACCTACCGAACTTAAGGAGTTGAAGACGCAGCTACAAGAACTCATAGACTTGGGTTTCATGAGACCAAGCCATTTTCCATGGGGAGCACCGGTTCTATTTGTGAAGAAGAAGGATGAAAGTATGCGGATGTGTATAGATTACCACGTTATGAACAAGGTGACGATTAAGAACAAATACCCACTACCCCGGATCGACGACTTGTTTGACCAACTCTGAGGAGCGACCGTGTTTTCAAAGATTGATCTACGGTCCGGTTATCACCAGCTCAAGGTACGGGAAGAGGATATTCCCAAGACAGCTTTTAGAACTTGATATGGACATTACGAGTTTTTAGTTATGTATTTTGGTCTTACCAACGCTCCAGCCGCATTTATGGATTTAATGAATCGAGTCTTCAAGGATTACTTGGAGAAATTTGTCGTAGTGTTCATTGACGATATTTTGGTGTACTCCAAGAACGAAGTTGAGCATGAGGAACATTTAAGAATGACCATGCTGCGATTGAAGGAGCATCACCTTTACGCCAAGTTCAAGAAGTGCGAATTTTGGCTTTCGCAAGTAGTGTTCCACGGCCACATAGTATCCAAAGACAGAGTTGCTGTAGACCCAGCTAAGGTAGAGGCTGTGAAGGATTGGCCAAGACCTAATAATGCGTCAAAGGCTAGAAGTTTTCTCGGGCTAGCAAGCTATTATCAGAGATTCGTAGAAGGCTTTTCTAAGATAGCCACTTCGCTTACCAACCTGACCTAAAAACAACAGAAGTTCAACTGGACAGATAGATGTGAAGAGAGCTTCCAGTTACTCAAGGATAATCTATGCTCAGCACCAGCACTTTGTGTACCGACACCCAACGACAAGTTTGTAGTATACTGTGATGCGTCGAAACAAGGTTTGGGTTGTGTGCTTATGCAAAATGACGAAGTAGTAGCCTACGCCTCAAGGAAGCTGAAGGAGTACGAGCAACGTTATCCAACACATGATATGGAGTTCGCATCGGTGGTCATCGCATTGAAAATATGGCGCCACTATCTTTATGGAGAACAGTGTGAGATTTATACGGACCACAAGAACTTAAAGTATTTCTTCACATAGAAGGAGCTCAACACAAGGCAGTGCAGGTGGTTAGAACTAGTAAAGGATTATGACTGCAAAATCCTATACACCCAGGAAAAGAAAACGTAGTTGTTGATGCGCTAAGTAGGAAGAGTTACGGGAATCTAGCAGCAATATCTGAAATAGAAAAGCCGCTTCAGCAAGAGCTTATCAATGCTGGAATAGAAGTAGTCATTGGTAAACTGGCTAACTTGTCCATCCAGTCAAGTCTATTACATGAAATACGGATCGGACAATGGCATGATGACACATTAGTATCTCATATAGCTTAAGTTAAAGAAGGCAAGGTCACATATTTCTCTATATCAGAACATGGGTTCTTGAGATATAAGGGACGGGTATGCGTGCTGAATGACTATGAAATTAAGATGAAAATTTTAGAAGAGGCACACAATACCCCATACTCAGTTCACCCAGGGTCGACCAAGATGACTCACGACCTTAAGGCACTGTATTGGTGGCCGGGAATGAAGAAAGATGTTGCAGAATATGTGTCCAAATGCCTAGTATGCCAGCAAGTAAAAGCGGAACCTCAGTGACCTGCAGGCTTTTTGCAACCGCTTAGTATTCTGGAATGGAAGTGGGATGATATAGCCATGGACTTCATGACAGGATTGCCACGAACAAATGAGCAGCATGACTCAGCTTGGGTAGTAGTAGATAGACTAACCAAGTCAGCTTACTTCCTGCCTGTCAAGACTACGTACAGAGCAGACCAGCACACAGACATATATGTTCAAGAAATAGTACGACTGCACGGAATCCCTAAGACCATAGTATCCGATAGAGGATCAATGTTTACATTGAGATTTTGGGGAAGCTTGCAGCAAGCTATGGGTACCAAGTTAAGTCTTAGCACGACATTTAATCCTCAGACTGACGGTCAGTACGAGCGTACCATACATATTTTAGATGATATGTTGCACGCTTGTGTACTAGACTTCGAAGGATCATGGAGTAAGTATTTTCCACTTATAGAGTTCTCCTACAACAATAGCTACCAGTCAATGATTGGTATGGCACCCTATGAGTTACTTTATGGAAGGAGGTGTCGATCGTCGTTACATTGGGATGAGGTAGGAGAAAGGAAACTTCTTGGACCTGAAGCTGTTAGAGAGGCGCAGGATGCAATTGCGTTGATTAGAAAGCGTATGCTCGCTGCTCAGAGCCAACAAAACAGTTATGCGGATGCCAAGCGGCGAGATGTGGAATTCCAAGTCGGAGATCAAGTCTTCTTAAAGATATCTCCTATGAAAGCTGTGAAACAGTTTGGGAAGAAAGGAAAACTTAGTCCCTGGTTTATAGGTCCTTTTCAGATATTGGACAAGGTGAGAATCGTTGCATATAGATTAGCCCTACCACCAGATCTATCCAATAGCCACAATGTATTTCACATCTCAATGCTACATAGATATGTGTCAAATCCATCTCATGTCCTCAAGTACGATACTGTTGACCCTGATTTTGGCCAACTGACACGGAGTCAAATTTGCTTGATGCGGACAAACACATTGGAAAGAATGTGATGACGAAATAATAAAGAACACAAGAGTTTATAGTGGTTCGGCCCCAGAATCTGGTAATAACCTACGTCCACTCGAATTGTTATTGATATAGAATTCAAAGGGAGTGATCAAAGAACTAGGGTTCAATGAGTTTCACCAACCTCTGAAGAACAAGACAATATATCAAATGATCAGAAAGCGAAAAGAAGAAGAAGATCCCTTTCCCTTGAGCTCTCTTTCTCTATTTATAGGCTCAAGGAGGATTTACATTAATTCATTACAGATATTGTTTCCTAAATAATCGGATACTCAGGAAATCATGGAAGATAATTTCGGATACTATCATAACTACATAAGATCTTCTCTGCGTATAGCATGCGTACGACCAGGCTGGTTGTATGAAGAGATCGAACGTTGCGACAATAGATGTCTTCCTGGTCGATAGTCGAGCACGAATTCTGCCAGATGTCAGCCACGTGTATTAAATGTTCGCCATGTCATTCATGCCTATTTTTTGGATAACATTTGTCCCCCAAGTTTGTTTAGTGCGACCAACAATAAAGAAACTTTAAGGAAACAACCGTTCGTATCCCCACGATGTCTGTTAGGATCCCCGTGCGTTTTTGAAAGCCGTGACATAATTATGTCTAATCAAGCTTTTCCAGTTTTCAAAAAGGCAATTTGATGGCTTATACACTTCCCCACGTTTCGAGAATTAAAAGTAATGATTGCTACTTTTTGGCCATACCTCGTTCCCCATAAATACCTTATTTTTCTTCTTTAAAATGTTTTTTCTTACCGTCTTTGTCAAGAGCTTCAAGAGCCTTGCCTTCAGAATACAGAGCTTCGAAACTAGTCAATCGTCTAGCCGACGATCTTTTCGACTCGAACTTTTTCATTCTCTTCCGAATCTCCATCTTCGCCCAGGTAATCACTCTGTCTTTTTAAACTTTTCATTATGCCATGCACGTCGTTTCTATGCTCTGTGATTTCTGTGTTCTTGAGTAGGGTTTTATGAGGATCTTTTTGTATAAACCTTCCATTTCTTGGTAAGAGAGCGTCTTTATGCTTTGTATAGGTTAGGACTTAGTTTGATAGTTAGGATCATAGGCTAAGGGCGTAAGATCGACGTAAAAATTCAATCTCTAAGCTAGGTGAAAAAACTAAGTTTTTTCCCGCCCTTTAGGAGTCGAAACAATTCTCTTTCAGAAAACAGTTTTTTTCCTCTTTGATCCGTTTTTCAAACCATTAGTGCCGAATCGTAGTGTAGGAGTAGGATGCTGCTGGTTTTTTAGGCGCAAGCAACGTTATCCCAATCTTCCACACTACTTCGCAAACTGTGTCTTATCTCCTCCATTGTTTGTTTGCAGTTCATATGCAAGACCCTTGGGGAAGAGAAAGACCTATTGAAGACGACCTCTTGGCCCAACTACTTGAAGGAGAAGAGAACCCATCTACTTTGATACCGGAAATCCCTTTTTCTCGCCCTAGCTCAAACCGTCCTCCAGTCCCCAGTCAAAGAATGACCCGAACAAAAACAAAAGCTCGAAAAAGGAAAAATCCAAACTTCTCAGGCCAGCCTTTTGCTGATGCCCCCACAACCAGTGGTCGAGGCGAATTCGCTCCAGAGACCAATGTCCAAGGGCGTGCCCGCCCTCGCCATGTTGACCAGCCAGCCGTGGCATGGCACGTCGTCCCTCAAAGTACGGTGACACTGCGGATGATTGCCAATTATTTAAACAGATACAATCTGACGGGTGTGACCTTAGTTAAACCATCTATCGATCAGCGAGCCAACCTGCCAGGCGGGGCTTACAACGCCTGGTCGAGGTTCCACATTAAGGCAGGTGCCACCCTGCCTTTCCACTCGTTTTTTCAGGGGGTGGCTAATTACTTCGGAGTAGCCCCCTTTCAGATCACCCCGAACGGATATAGAATGCTGGCCGCACTCTATATCCTTCATAAGCTCAAAAAATGGCCAATACCTTCCCCCCACGAGGTCAATTTTCTTTTTGACCTTAAGTCCAACCCCAACCAAGATGGTACGGGGTTTTTTCACTTCTGCCATCAGGAATCCGGAAGCACTTTTTTGTCCGACACCACCCATATCTCTAATGTGGGGAAGTATCACCATGAATACTTCCTCACTCCTAACCTTGCTGCGGACAACCTGGCCTTCACTTGAGGAGGTAAAAAAATTCTTACGCGAGCAGCTTCTTTACTTAGTACTTTTCTATCATAATATCTTGACATCCATTGTGTTCCAGGCCCCTGGTTACGTCCAGTCCCTACTCCAGGGATGGAGTCAAGGGCAACACTCTTAGCCAGCATGTCAAATCCTGATAAGAGTGTAAAAAACTTAGTCAATGAGGCTAACCTTAGGCTGGTCGGCCTTTGGGGCTCCCAATCTGCGACGAATGAACCCTCGGCGGGCGATGTCCAAGCCGATGTGGAACCTGAGCAGGAACCTGAGCGGCAACCTCAGGCGCCGCCTTCTCGGAGGCGGCAAACTGGGGTTACGATTAGGGAAACTGCCGTCCCCCATCGAGCGGAGAAACCTTCAGTCCCCAAGGGCAAGGGAAAACAAAAGGCTGTCGAGCCTACCAAACTTTCTGACGATTTGTCGGATGTAAAAGGTACAATAATCTCGCTTTTAAATAACTTGCCAATTCCCTCTCATCTATTTGATGGGGACGACAACTTTAGGAATGCCCCCCCTTTAAACTCAGATTTCTTCTAGGAACTAGGTAGTTCAGTAAATAATGCTACGACCAGTAGTTGTAGCCCAGGTATTTTACTTGTAATCCTTTTACTTTTATCCCTATTCCCCCTATGACCATTTAATCTCACTACCCGAGTTGTTTCCCTTTGTGCAGGTATGGACTTTGAGGATGTCTTCGATCATTACGAGGCTGTCGCTGCCTTTTCTGTCCCAGATGCGGCCGCTGCCTCTTCTGTCCCAAAGACGGATAGCAAGAGGACTCAAGGGGAAAGCAGCAAGACCCCCTCGAAGAAGGCTCGAACAGACGATGCTCCAACCGCCGCACCTTCCAAGGAGAACACGACACCTCCGCCCCCCACCGAGCAGTCGACTCCCACAACTGTTAATCCACAGCCCTCCTCTAAGGCCACTGACAAGGAGGCATTGGACAACTTGCCCAAAGGCTCCCTGTCCAGCGTCGTGGTCGGGTCGGGTCGGCCAGGGAGAGGATATATAAGCTCTCGAAGCACAGACGCAGCCAGGCCGCCATCACTGAAACTGCCTCAATGGAGGTCGACCAAATCATCAACAGAGGGTTGAATGAGATAGTCAGCGTAAATCATCACCTGCTACTTCATCATTTATGTCTGACTCATTTTCCTTACTTTATCTCATTCTTTGTCTTCAGGGGCTGCTATCTTTAACTGCTGGCTGGCGCCGTGCTGGGGCATTGGTTTCTCGGGGAAAGAACTTTGACTCCAAGCTTGCCCAGGCTAAGCAAGCACTTGAGGCTGAGAACAATAAGCTGCTCGAGGAGAACAAGGAGCTGTCCAAGCTGAATGAACAACTGTGTGAGGACCAAGATACTCTCACCAAGGGGCTTCAGGACGCCCAAGATGCCTTGAAGAAAGCCAACGAGGAACGGGGGAAATGGAGGGAAAGTTCTGTACTAGTCACCCAAGAGTGTAAGCAGCTTGGACTTTATCTGACCGCCAGCATATTTGGTGACTTCATCACCGGATTGGGCTTATGTATCAATTGCTATCTGCAACCTATTTGGGGGAGTGCTTTTTGGCGTGCCCTTCTTCGCCTTCGTGACTGAGGCATTGTATCATTCCCTGGCCTCCCTCTGGTTTCCCAACACGCGTCCTACCCCTGCGTCTGTCGGGAATTTCATGGCTAAGTGCCATATAGAGGTGACGGCCCGTAGATCAACCAGTATAAGCCTCCCAATGACGGCATTGTACGCCGAAGGACAATCGACTACTATAAAAGTAGCGAGTAATGTCCTGGTAGCAAGTGTTGTACCTGCTGTCACTGGTAGTCTGATTGACCCTGCTGAGGCGAGTCCCTCACCAGAGAAGCCATATATTGTTTGGTTGCAGGGCTCCAGGTCCTTAACGGACAACTTCATGCGTTCCAGCGAAGACTTATACAGGATGTTCACCGAACTTCCTGTATCAACTAACACTCTCTTCACCATCATATTGGCCATTTGGATATCCACGACCAGCAGATCGGAATGTGGGAACCGGACATGTTGGGTGTCTCTATCAGAGAAGGTTATTTCGCCCTCTTCTGACCGAGCCTTTTTCGGCGCGCAGTCATCCACAGTCATCATCTCGATGTCCTGGTCGTGGCGTAGAGTCTGAGCATATCGTTCCCTAGCCTTTCCGCTATTTCCCGCGAGGTGCGGGCCTCCGCAGATGGTTAACAATGTGCCAGTCACGGGATCAGGCTGCAAAGGTGGTGAGCGTTGGCATGTGGGCGCTTGCTCGTTGCCACCTGGAGCTTCTCGTTGGGAATTTCCCGAGGTCCGTATATATCTTCTCAAGTGTCCTTGTCTAATAAGGAACTCGATCTCATCCTTCAGCTGGTTGAATTCATTGGTATCATGTCCGTAGTCAATATGATAACGACAGAACTTGGTAGTGTCTCTTCTCGAAATATCCTTTCAAATGGGAGCAGGTTTCTTATAAGGCACACTGGAACTCGTGGCCTGATAAACCTCTCCCCGAGACTCAATAAGGGCAGTATAGTTAGTGAACTCAGGTTCATAACGATTACCCTTGGATCGTTTATTGTCAGAGGTGGAAGGCTCATTGTGTGGCCGTTTCCCCCCATTCTTGCCATTGCCGTTGCCGTTCCCGTTGCCTTTTCTGTTGCCGTTGGGCTTGGACCCATTGGCTACTTTGGCGGGCTCGGCAGTCCCCTTGTCCTTGCCTGGGGGTTTTCCTTCGTTGGCGATGGTATCTTCGAGCTTGATATATCGATCAGCTCGATCCAAAAATTCCTGGGTAGTTCTAACCCCATGTTTTCCGAGGCTGTCCCAGAGAGGCGTGTGGCGCTTAACCCCCGCGGTTATGGCCATCATTTTACCTTCGTCCCCCACTGTTTTTGCTCCAGCAGCTGCTCGCATAAAGCGCTGGACGTAGTCTTTCAGTGGCTCTTCGTCTTGCTGGCGTATTTCAACCAGCTGGTTTGCCTCAGTCGGGTGCACACGACCCGCGTAGAACTGTCCGTAAAACTCTTTTACGAACATTTCCCAGGAAACTATACTTGTAGGAGGGAATTTGAAAAACCACTCCTGTGCGGCATCAGAAAGTGTTGCAGGGAAGATCCTGCACCGAGCATCTTCAGACACTTTCTGAATGTCCATTTGTATCTCAAACTTGTTGACGTGAGATACCGGGTCACCATACCCATCAAAGTTCGGAAGCGTAGGCATCTTAAACTTGCTAGGAGTTTCTGGCATAGCTATCCTCTGGACGAAAGGAGTGCCTTTTCTCCTATCGTGGTCGATATAAGATGTTCTTCCTCCGACCAGCTGTTGCACTGCCTGGTTGAGGGCATCTATTTGGGCCTGCATGGCGCCAGGAATTGCTGGGGCCTCTAGTGCTGGGGGGGACGTACTCGTCGTGCCGCTCGCGGTGATCGTTGGTACATCTCTTAAATCCTCATCTCTCCTCCACTGCTCGCTAGCTCCGAGCCGGTTGAAGACGTTATTTTGCCTGGGCTGCCCCCCAGCGTCCCGTCTTTCGGGTTGGTCATCCCGAGGTGGTAGGCTTCTACCTCCACCTCTTTCTTCATTCCTCCGACCGGAATTTCCTCTGCCTGAGTCGGCCTCGTTATAACCATGGCCATCCCTGAATCTTGATTGGCTATGGTGGGATCGACTGTTCCCTCGGTTGCCTTCCCGGGCTGGAACCTCTTGAGCGTTAGAGGGTGGCCTGCGTTGGTCGGTAGGTCCCTGTGCATTATCATGCCGTGGGGGGCCTCGGACCGCAGAGCCTAACTCTGAGTTCCTCCTGTTACCAGGAGGACGTTGTCCTCTGCTCGGAGGGTTTGGCTCGTCGCCCCTATGCCGTCTAGGACTGCGAGGCGGCTGCCCGGCCCTATTCTACCTCTGTTGCGGGGGATTGCCGCGACCAGCTTGGGATGGAGGCTGTGCTTCAAGGTCCATCAACGGGACATCGTCCTGAGGTACCGGTGGCTTCTTGGGCCTTTGTGGGATCGAGGGTTGGATAGGCGGGCTAGGAATTGGGACCCCTCTGTGGCGGCCCGTTCATAGGTTGATCAGGCTGCGAGGCAGGTGCAGCCTGGTTCCTAGCCAGTTGTAGGGCTGCCTCGAGGGCTGCCATGACCTCCCTCTGGCGACAGTCCATCTCCGCCTGTCTTTCACTCAGCTCCAGGCACTGCCGTTCAATTTCTTGTTGCTGCCGCGCCATGATTTTGGCAGCACTTTCCTGGCTGGCCCTCAAATTGGCCAGTTCATCCTGCAATACCCCTAGGGTATTCTTCAGCGTCTCGGAGTCCATTTCTTCCTCATCAAATTCCAAATGTGGCTCATCCTCAGCCACGTTTGGAGGAGGAGGAGGCGGGTGAGATGGTGCAGCGCCAATCGCCTGTCTAGTTTTCTTGGTAGTTTTCGCCATTGATCTTTCAACGATAATGTATCAAGCTCTCAATGAAAGCACCAGAATGTTGACCCTGATTTTGGCCAACTGACACGGAGTCAAATTTGCTTGATGCGGACAAACACATTGGAAAGAATGTGATAACGAAATAATAAAGAACACAAGAGTTTATAGTGGTTCGGGCCCAGAATCTGGTAATAACCTACGTCCACTCGAATTGTTATTGATATAGAATTCAAAGGGAGTGATCAAAGAACTAGGATTCAATGAGTTTCACCAACCTCTGAAGTACAAGACAATATATCAAATGATCAGAAAGCGAAAAACAAGAAGAAGATCCCTTTCCCTTGAGCTCTCTTTCTCTATTTATAGGCTCAAGGAGGATTTACATTAATTTGTTACAGATATTGTTTCCTAAATAATCGGATACTCAGGAAATCATGGGAGATAATTTTGGATTCTATCATAACTGCATAAGATCTTCTCCGCGTATAATATGCGTACGACCAGGCTGGTCGTATGAAGAGATCGAACGTTGCGACAATAGATGTCTTCCTGGTAGATAGTCGAGCACGAATTCTGCCAGATGTCAGCCACGTGTATTAAATGTTCACCATGTCATTCATGCCTGTTTTTTGGATAACAGATACGATAGCACTCCAGAAAGACTTGAGTTACGAGGAATGACTAGTTAGCATCCTAGATAGAGGGATGAAGGAATTACGGTCTAAGAGTATTCCGATAGTCAAGGTCCTATAGAGTAATAGTTTAGAACAGGAGGCAACATGGCAGTTGGAGGAAGACATCTTAGCACGGTATCCGGAATTGTTTGGTAAGTAAATTTCGGGGAAGAAATTCTTTTAAGTAGGGGAGAATTGCAATGTCTCAAAATTTTACTTAGCTAGATAGTAGTAGTAGTAGCTAGTATTAGTTTGTAGAATGTTAGTTTCTGTGGATTTTGGTTCAAGCTGGGACTTTGTTGGAAACTCATTACAACAGTTAAGGATTTTATAAGTTTAACCTATAGTACAGAAATATTAATTATAACATAAGGTTTGATTGATATTGCTGGTCCTAGAAATATTATTTATTATAACCTAAGGTTTAGATTGAATTAATATGAGCATGACACTTGTCATAATCATGTTTATTAAGGATTTAGGTATTATTGATGAATATATTAATTAAAAGAAAGATCTAGAAGCTCTAGAACCTTCCAGCAGCTGTTAAGATCACGTTTTGACTCAGTCAAAGTTGTTTAATCAATTTAAATTATGCTAAAAAAGTGCAAATACGTGTTTGATATATTAATGTACGCCAATATATCGCAGCTATAGGAGCCAATATATCGCCTACGGGAGACACGGAAAACATGTCGACTTTGCACGAACGAACAAATGGGGCTCGGGATAAAGGTCTAGGTGATATATCGCTCAGGGTAGGCGATATATCGCCCCTGGGAGTGAATTTTTGAAACTTGAGGATTTAATTTTTAAAAATAGCCTTAACCACACGGACCTATCCTTGAACGATTTTGACTGAGTTCTGAGCATCTGTTGAACGAAAATTCAAATCTTTTTCATTTTATATTCATTTATTTATTCAAATTAAAAGGGGTTAGTTTCACTCATTGAACTCTATAAATAGGACCTAGTACTCAGCCATTTCCTTCATTCTTCAAGCATTCTTCAGAGCCTCCAAGCTGCTAAGATTAATATAGAGAGAAACACTTGGGTTTTGGGATAAGGGCTTTTCCAATCTAAGCTTTTCTAAACACTTGGGAAGTAAGATATAGTGTTATTTCGGTATCGAGGTGTAGATCAAGTCATAGTTCATCCAAGGTATTGCTATACTTAAGTTCAGTTCTTCATGGTTCTTTAGTTTTCTTTTATTTTCTTTCAGATCCTAACTCTTGTTTATGATTCTTGGTTAGGTGTTTAAGTTTCTTGAAACTTAATTTTTTCGGTAAGTTTCTACTTGGATGGTTTAGTTCTCTTTTCATCTCCTTTCTTTAGAAACTCACGATTCTTACTGTTGGTTTTAGGAGTGTTCCAAATCCCATTCTTGTTCCCAAATATCTCGGTTTATGGTAAGGAAAATAGGTGAGATTATATGTGTTTATATGTTTATGCTATGATATGTATATGTATAAATATGTTTTGTAGTCGCTTGGGCATATGACTTGCTTAGATAGCAAGCCCCAAGAATTTTTATCATTTTCATGGTTTAGAGTTATGATTTACCCTACCTCGATTAGTAGACAGATGACCTAGATGGGTTATCATATACTATATTTGTGATCTAACCTACCTCGATTAGTAGACAGAGGACCTAGATGGTTTTATCCCATACCATGTTAATGAGTTAATGACCATTAATATTGTTGTCCTATGTGATATACGTTTTTATAGTCATATGTTTTATAGTATATGTTTATGACATATTCTTATATTTTTTATTTATGATATATGTTGTTAGTAGATTTTCCTTGCTGGGCATTAGGCTCATTCCTTTCTTTTTTAGCTTGATGCAGGAAAATGAACATGAAAGGCAGAAAAGATTCATGGCAGCTTAGCATGTGTGTTGAGGATGAATGGATTGAATGGACTGCTGGAAGATCGAGGATGACGTTGTTTAAAGTCTTTCAAATTATGTTTTTTATGCATTTCCTCTTTTAGTATTTAAAGAATTAATTTAATGTTATGTTTTATGTTTCATAACAATGGGTACCCATACTTTACTTTGTATTTGGCATAATATTTTGGGTATAAAATAAAGTTATGTTATTTCTTATATATGTATTCAAATTAGTAGCTATGTCTTAGTAGTTTTTAATGGTCCGAAGTCTAGAATTAGTCAGGGCATTACATATGTGCCCTTCTACCTAACCACACGAAATGCAACTTGGCAACCAATTCTCGTGAGAGGGTGTGGTGTTTTTTTCCATGGGGTTTTTGAGGAGCTTTCTCTTTGATAACCCTCATAGGAACAAACAAACCAATGTATTGCTATATGCCCTTGAAAACATTTGACATCATCTCTTCTTATACTAAAACATGTCCATCTGGCATAGATTTCTATTGACTCAAGCAATTTCCCTAGAGCATCAGATGTTTCGATCTCATTGATCAGTTTAGTTATGTTTAGTTGGGAAACTATGTTCTCCCACTCTGGATAGGATGTACTTGGTATGTCTTCCATAATCTGTAATGAGAAGAATGAAAATCAAACTTTCATTTTCATAAAATTATAATTTTTAAACATTAGAAACCCTAACCCTCAATGTGAAGAAAACTAGGTACTGTGTAGGAAAATGTAATGTAAATTCCACCTTTTTTTGTATGGGTGATGGGGTACAGTGTTGGATAAGGCCCACTAGCATGAGGCCATTAGAAACATAGTTTGTGGGCATAGATCTGAAATATTAAGGTAAATGTGTTGGGTATTATTATAAATTATGTTTGTAGTTTATAGTTCATTCTTGGTTCTCTAGCTTGGTTTTCATTAGTGGGGGACATATTAAACATATAGAAATAAATTAAACAACATGTAATAATGAAGCAAAAATAACCATAGTTTGAGAATGTAGTAATAACAATAACACTTAACTCAAAATAGGCTCGAAATCTTTACAAGAATTCTTCTTCACTTGCTCTAAGTACTATGGTTGGAATCCATTTGTCCTAGTTGTTGGATTGACTTACTTTCATACTATCCTTTGTAATATGTTGAAAATGTTGTAAGCCAATAGTTCATTCTGCCTGGGGCCGAAGTAGCATCGCGACTCAAATTAGTCTCTGCTATGACCCTTCCCTTGTTTCAAAACCTCCGGGCTCTCCGGAACTCATCATGTCGGGCTCATCATGCAAGCGTCGTGACCCTATTCTTTTTTTTTTCTTTTCTTTTTCACGATTCAACATTACAAATTTAATACTAAACGACAAAAATGAAAACTAAACCTAAAAAAAAAATACTCAAAATACTAAAATTAAAGTGTTCATAATCCAAAACTTAATTAAAACTAATAAAAAAATGCAAATAAAAGATTGGAATGCCTCCAAATGCGCCATCGTTAAGGTCATTTAGTCGGACGCTGAACTTACTCTTCAAAATTAACTCGTATCCAGACCACCCCGCATGCCCTTGAGAGTCATAGTATCATGAGAAGAAGCTTTTTTCTTGATATTGCATATTTTTTGGAACTTTCCACCGCTTATGAAACAATTGAGCTTTCTCACTAAAGATCCTTTTCACTTTTTGTCAAACTATTCGCTTTCCACCTTCAACCATAGATTTCTTCTTAGTAACTTTCTGCTTATCAACCTTATTTTCCACCACATCAACTCTACAACAAATTAGAATCTCTATTGCTGCAAAAACATTAAATGTTACCTCTTATTTTTGCACTCACGGCTTCAATTCCCCTTTTTGTACATCAATTAGCACCCTTCCAGTAGCTAAAAATAGTCTCCCAAAAATATTCAAAATATTTTCTTCTTCCTCCATATCAGGAATAATAAAGTTTGCAGGAAAGTGGACAAATTCATCTTTCTTGCAAACTTTATTATTCCTGATATGGAGGAAGAAGAAAATATTTTGAATATTTTTGGGAGACTATTTTTAGCTACTGGAAGGGTGCTAATTGATGTGCAAAAAGGGGAATTGAAGCCGCGAGTGCAAAAATAAGAGGTAACATTTAATGTTTTTGCAGCAATAGAGATTCTAATTTGTTGCAGAGTTGATGTGGTGGAAAATAAGGGTGATAAGCAGAAAGTTACTAAGAAGAAATCTATGGTTGAAGGTGGAAAGCGAATAGTTCGACAAAAAGTGAAAAGGATCTTTAGTGAGAAAGCTCAATTGTTTCATAAGCGGTGGAAAGTTCCAAAAAATATGCAATATCAAGAAAAAAGCTTCTTCTCATGATACTATGACTCTCAAGGGCATGCGGGGTGGTCTGGATACGAGTTAATTTTGAAGAGTAAGTTCAGCGTCCGACTAAATGACCTTAACGACGGTGCATTTGGAGGCATTTCAATCTTTTATTTGCATTTTTTTATTAGTTTTAATTAATTTTTGGATTATGAACACTTTAATTTTAGTATTTTGAGTATTTTTTTAGGTTTAGTTTTCATTTTTGTCGTTTAGTATTAAATTTGTAATGTTGAATCGTGAAAAACGTGAAAAAGAATAGGGTCACGACGCTTGCATGATGAGCCCGACGCGATGAGTTCCAGAGAGCCCTGAGTTTTTGAAACAAGGGAAGGGTCATAGCAGAGACTAATTTGAGTCACGGTGCTACTTCGGCCCCAGGCAGAATGAACTATTGGCTTACCCAGAATGAAAAACTTTTATGCTTGTTGAATGTTTAAACTAAAAATAAATTCTGAAAATGTTGTTATCCTAGAACTTGTTTGCTTGCTATTTGAGACAAAATCCTAGATGATGCATGCTTTGGAAGATGATTTAGGCAATTCTTTGGAATTTTTGAGCATTTCAAGCCACGCTTGATGTATTAAACCCTTAGTTACCCAATTTTGAGCCTAAATTGATTCTTTTTGTTTGACACTTATTTTGAGCTTATTTGAAACTCTGTTATTTTTTTCTTTCCTTTAATATACCACAAGCATATGAAGTGTTATTGGGGGATGGTTTGTAATGGGGTTTAAATTTAGAAATTTGTGTCAATAGAGGAAGAAAATATTGAGAGAGAAAGGAAAAATTGGTATATTGAAAATGAACTACACTCCAATTGAAAATACAAAGAAAAAAGTTTGGGGAGTGTAGTATCATCAGAAGAAAAAAATGTAAAAGAAAAAGGGCAAAAAAAAACTAGTTTATGAATTCTCTCTCAAAGTAAGAAATTTTGGGAAATTTGGGATTATTTTTGGGGTTTGCAAGTTGATACAAGATTGGTTTGTTTGGTTTGTGTGCTTATGGTATATTTGAGCCTAAATGACTTTTTCATCTACCTTTACCTAAGCCCTTCAATTATAAGCTGTGAAAGTCCTATTGATTTCTTAGCATGTGTTGTCTACATTAGTGGAGATTAGTAAGTATAGCAAGCTTATGGGATAATGATATTAACTGATTGTAATGAAACAATTTGGTGAGCATGATTTGATTCAAAAGCATTTTATTTATTAATCATGATTTTGAGAGCTTTTATTGTTTTTTTTTTTGGACTTAAGTGAATTGAAAGAATGTTTTGAATGAAATTCTGGATTATAAGTTGATTTTCCTGAAGATAATATAAGTGTGTTAGTCATCATATCTTAAGTCTTGAATTATTATTGTCGACTTGATTGAGTTGTGTTGGTTGTTTAAGTTCTGAGATTTGTCTGTCCATTGTTGTGTTCTTTACAAGAGGGCGAGTAAATGGTAAGTTTGGTGGAATTTGTTAGGTCTATTTTAGTATGATTTTAGATAGTGCTTTAGGGTGTGTTTTTAATCTTTAAGGTGGTTTGGTGCAATATTATGCATGTGTTGGTGGGTATTTTTAGGACTTAGCAATTAATCAAGGGATGGAGTGGATGTGGTGTGAAGTGTGCTAAATTGAGGATGATTTTTGTGGTTTTTGCATATAGTATGATGATTGGTTGTTCTTGGATCCCTAGAGAGACCACAATAGTAAAAATGGAGTTCAAAATGTGAGTTCAAAATACTAGACAATAAGGTCGCGACACATGCAAAGTCAGAGAGGATGCTAAATTCTGGAAATGGAAAGGCCATGACGCTTGAATTAGAGTCGCAGCGTGTGCACTCATTGTTGAAAAAGAGACGTGGCGCTTGAAAGTGGAGTCGCAACGCTTGAGAAGTCAAAGGCTAAAGAAATCTAGACAACTGGAGGCGAGCCGCGGTGCTTGATTGCTGGGTTGTGCCGCTTTAGTCCGTACAGCGTACGAAAATCGTATTTTATGAGGAAAAAATGGTATTTTCATAGGGAATCACTAGGGTGATTCTAAAAACATAATTATGAGCGATTCAAATCACTTCTGGCCGCTGGAGAACAAGAGGAACTTGGAGATCAAGATTGGGGAATTCATCAAGAGTTCTTCTTCTTTTCTTCTTTAATTTCTTTTTCTATGCTATTTTTGAATCAATGGATGTTATGAATTCAATTATGAACTAATTTTATTTTCTAGGGTTTTAATGTAGTCTCTTGCTACTTTATTATTACTTAATACAATTTCTATGATTTCTTTTTTCTTCATTGTGATCTATTCAATGTGTGCTTAATGAATGTGAGAAATTTGACGTCGTTATTTGCATTGCTTATGAATTTGATTCAAAATCAGAGAGGGGAGAGTTAAATATGCTATAGTTGAATATACATAGATTTCGATATAGGACGAGAATATCTATATGGTTTGTGAACTTTTAGGATTTCTATTCTTAATGCTTGCCTTTTGTTTGTAATTTATCACAGAGATGTAGAAAATTCGCTTATAGGTTAAGAGATTTATATATATTAATAAGAATATAGATTATATTAGTAAATCCGCTATCACAATCATAAAAAGAAAAGTGAAATTGTATTGATGAAGTAATAAATTGGATAGATGATTGTTACTGCCTTTTTCGCTATCAACCTTAAAACAAGAGATCAAAGAAATAAACAACACGAGCACAAGGGTTTTTATGTTGTTTAGGCTAAAAAAGAGCCATAGTCCACGAGTCTCTAGTATTAAGAGGATTGGAAGCTTGTTATGGCAAGTTTCAATGGTGTATTCTCAAGCAGCGTTTAGATTGCTCTGAGTACAAGGTGTTTTCTCTCTAAAAAATTAATCCCTTTACAATGAGACTCCCAACCCTATTTATAGAAGCTGGGGTCATTAATACTAATCATCAGTAATTAATACACATTCTTCCCATTAATGGGGGATCAATACCAATTCAATGCATTGAGTTAGAGACCACGGCTCAAGCGAGATCCACGGGGCTCACTGCAGAAAGGTACCTACTTTAGGAGGAACATGCCCCAAGTACTGTCAGGGCGTGTTGTAAGTACCTCCATGTCAGACGGTGTAGTGGGAGTGCGAATTTTTGAGTCGTACACTCGACAACACGGTGGAAGGATCACCAAAAAGGTTGTCAGATGATCCTCTGGCATTGCAAACCCACATCGACTGACACCTGGCACCATCTTAGGTTTGAGAACCAGAACCTTGGACATGGGGGACGATTAAGGGAGAACTATTTCCGTAGTTACTTCACCTTGAGAACCCATAACTCCGAGGGAAATCCTCGGGGGGGGGGGGGGTAATCTACCTTTAGGGCACCCACAGATTACCACCTGACAAAGGCATGACCTCAACTGGAAGGATCCTCGTTTCGAAGAGAGACCTCAGGGGATAATATATCCTAAAGATGTCTACGAGCATCCGAGCCATTCACTGTGAGTTGCCACGTGTCGGGAGGTGAAAATACAGATAACATTTGCCCCCTAAGTCTCTACTTTCCCTCAGGCAGTGGAGACTTAAATTATACGTAGTGGTTTGAAAAAATGGAGGGAAAAATGTTTTGGCTTTCCTCTGACATTACTCTAAAAAGTAAACCCATGTGTTAACACTCCATTGATGGGCCCCTTAACCCGCACATTTAATTTGGGGTCAAATTTGCGAACCCGAACGTCCACTCTGCACTCAAGGCGTCTTTTCCTAAAGAAAACAATGATTACGATCCCCACCTTTTTGAACCCTGATCGCCAGATCATCCTCGTGACCTCATCAAGGTAAACAATCTGACAATTGTGGGGAGATGGCTTCCCCCTAAAGCCTTATTAAGTATAAGACCCAAAAAAATCCATCTTCAGCCTCACACTAGCCACAAGAAAATCAATAACCCTCCCAGAAAACCTCTCTTCTCTCTCGTCCTTATCTTTAACCATTTTTTCCGAAGCTTTGGACGATTGGCGTGAATCGTCATATTTCTGGGCAGACAGCAGGTGTTACTTCAGAGTCAAGACTCACCTTAATTCTTATCTACGTTTCATCTCGAGTATGTGCCCTTGCCATGTTCCTTTTTTTTTCTTTTCTGTGTATGCATAAGGATTCTTTTATATATGTTTAGAAATTCTTGTGGTATGGTATTTAGGAGTTTGTTTCTGGTTTTCACAAGTCACTTTAGGCACATTTCGATAGTAAGGGAATTCAAAATGGCCCTCATTTTTTTCATTTCGATATGTTTGTGTCATTCCTAAATTTTTGAGCCTATGAATTCCCAAATTCTAGTAGGTTCATCCCCTCTTTTCTGTCTTTAGGTGTCGGGGATACCCGTATTTCCAAAATCTTCCTCTTCTCCTCGAGCAGTATCCTTATAGTCATTCATGTTTTGGCCATTCTTCCTTTGATCAGAATACTAACTGCTTGGTTTTTGTCTCAGATGTCTGAGGAACTCTGACAACTACACGAACACGGATTCTACCTCTTGGACCAGGAGATTTCAGACATGGCCCGAGAACAAGGCACTTCTGGGAACAACACAAGGGTGGGAGCCTGAGAACCAACTAGGAAGTTGGTCGTTCGTCTTGATAGCAAACTGGCGGATAGGCTTGAAACACCTCAAGGTAGGGGGTTGACTATGGAAGAATTCAACAGAGCTCCAATTCCACACCCTACCCAGGCGTACACGGGTGATGGGTTCGAGGCAGAGGATTACCATACCTTGCTTCGACACCCTGATGCCATAGAGGCCATCATGAGGCACTACTCGGTTCGAGACAAGTGTCTCATCTGCCTCTGTCGGGAGTTCGACAGAGAGCATCGCAGCGTTAATAGACTGGGTGCCTGGAGCCAGGCCCACCTGATGGCAGGGGCTACCCTACCCCTCAAGAAATATTTCGTGAACTTTTTGAAGTTCATGGGGATAGCCCCTTTCCAGATTTCCCCCAATGCCTACAGAGTGCTCGCGGGAATGTACATTCTATACTGGAAGTAGAAGTGGCCCGAGCCTTCCCCGACGGAGATCCTGTATTTCTACAGTATCCACACCACTTTGAGGAATAAGAAAACCAACCGAGACAGGTACTATGCTCTGACGAAGTATGCAACCTCATCACTTGATTACAAGGCTCCTCACCATAATGAGAATTATTCTCGGGACTGCAAGGATGCCTTCTTCACGAATGACTTCCCAACTCATAGCAACTCGACCCTGATTCTCGACTTCGCCAGGGTTGGTGAGTATCCTCCCAACCATTTTATCTTTCATGTTTTTAGGGCTCTTTTGTGTTCAATACTTAGTCATTCTTTTGAATAGGCCCTTTCCGCCGAACCCATTACATCCATCTCTTTGAGGATCATCTTCAGGGGATGAAGTCTCTTCTCAACCAAGATTTTGACCTTAGCATCCTAGTACGAAGGATAATCTCATTAGGTAGGGGATCCTCAGCATGGAACAAAGAATCAGAAACCTGGAGTTGACCAAGTATCGCTACTCCAAGAAGTCTCGGGAGTTGGCGTCCCGACATATCAACTACATAGATGGGCTGGCTCGAAGGGCTTTACAGAAATGGCTTGCAGAGGAACGGCTTGAGAACATGCGTGCCGCAGAAGAAGCCCAGGAGGATCGGGAGCTTGAGGAAGAGCTTCAGGCGGGGATGGAAGCTTCTCACATTGCTCCAAGTAAACGACCTCTCAAGCTATATTATGCTCCATAGGTAAGGGATAGGATAAGTCCCGAGCAGGTTTGGGCCTTTCCATCTCTCCTTCATTGTGGTCAGATTTAACATCGTCGCTGGACTAGGGAAGAATTTCAAGATTATTTAGATTTAATAGACGTGTATCTCCACCGCCTGAGGAAACAGTCAACTCCTCGAGGCTTCATACCCCTAGACCAAGTGATGTCTTTCCACTCTAACTAGTTTTTCTAATATGGCACCAACATTAGTTGTGAGATCGGAAATAGGATAAGACACCCTTACTGTCTGCACCGAGGCCTAACTCACGGTGGGCCTCCGAGTAGCTTATGTTATTGCATTACCTTACTGTGGAGAAATACACTAACTGTCTTATTTGTTCTTGCAGCTCACATGGGATTAGCTAATATTTCCTGGTCCGCCTTGAAACTAGGAGCACCCCCAAGCTCTTCCATGGAAGAGGGGTATTCACGTCCTCGGCATAATCGAAAACCCTCTCCTCCAACCAAGAGGCAGAGAGTTCCTACTCCCCCTGTGGCAAGTCCTACAGCCGACTTGCTCCCAGTCTTGGAGATCCCATCTTCACCCGGGCCAAAATCGACAGTCCAAGACTCGGAGCAAGAGGTGGTGCCACCCCAAGTCCGTCCTCTGGTGTACCCCAAGAAGTACGAGGGGGCCCTGTTGGAGTAATATGAGAGGATGCTTCAGCATTTTGAAGCAAGGCTGGAGGAAGGCAACGAGGCTCTCCACGAGATAGTTGAGGTCCTTCGCGAACTGAAGCCACCCTGAGAGAGGCCAGCCATTCCTCTGATAGGTCAGGCCAAGTTGGAGACTTTATTCTCCACCAAGTTAGGGTAGATTGTCGCCCCTCTCGTCACCGAGTTCCTTCAAGGGGTCAGCTCCACTATGTGCAAGCTGACCGCTTGAAGTTTCGCCCAGCTGGGCGACAGTAATGAGGCTTCTCTCGTGGCCTTGTGTTGGTATGCTTTTGTCTCGGTAAGTCTTCATTCTCAACATTCTAATTTAACTCAGCGATGCTTTGATCTAACCTTTTTCTTTTCTACAGTTCGCCTTGGCTTTCCAACGCCTGGGAGACATCATCATGGAGAAGTCATATGAACTCCAGAGGTCCTAGGACAAGATTACCACCCTCAAGGAAAAAATCCAAGTTCAGGCTGCCCTAGAAGCTGAGCAAAAACGTTCTCGAGAACTTGAAGAGGTTTTCCAAAAGGCCATCAAAGACATGCGGCAGGCCCAAGAGGAAACAAAATCGGCCATGGAGGGTATGCAATGAGCCCAACAAGAGGCTAAGAAGGCCACAACTAAGGTCGCTCGAAGGGTCCTTGAGAACTCTCAGATTTAGGAGCAGGCTAAGAAGGCTACCAACGAAGCTAAACTAGGGGAGAGAAAAGTTATCCAAGCCATGGAGAAGAACAGGTCCTCTCGGTGTTAGGAGAACAAGTTGAAGAAAGAAGTTGAGACCATCGCCGAGGATTCCTTCTACGTGGCTTGGTACCACAACCAGGACATGATCTTGGATTTCATTAGAGAGCCCAAGAAGTATAGACTCGTCTTTGAAGAGCGTCTCTGAGCGACCCAGGCTGCGGAAGCGGCTTTCGCTTCTGTGGCGACCTAAGTGGTTCAAATGGCCGAGGCGACCTTGTCTACCAAGGTTATCCAGCCAACTGAGGCAACTTTGGCTATTGAAGCGGGGCAAGTTATGGTCCACCCCAACAGAGGGTGCCCCGATAACAGACTCGATCATCGACCTGGTGGAGGAGGTCCCCGAGGGTCGTTGATAATTTTTAAACTTAGGAATGTGTGTTATAGCTTATTGGGGGATAGAAAAAAAATGCTCAAGCCCCCGAGCACAGTTGTAAATACTTTCCCGTTTAAGAACTATGTAGCTTGCCTTACTTTACTCTGGTTCTTTTAGTTCGCCATAATATTGCATTCACGAGAACCAAAACCTTAGGTCCTGTTTTGTTTGGTTTGGTTTGGTTATATGAATTCAACGTAACCTAATTGCCATGAGAATAAGCACTTAAACCACATTCAACACTTAGTTCTATGAGTTCAACGTAAAATGACTGCCACGAGAACAAGAACTCAAACCACTTTAAACACTTGGTTCTATAAATTCAATGTGACATGACTGCCACAAGAAGAAGAACTCAAACCACTTTAAACACTTGGTTCTATAAATTCAATGTAACATGATTGCCATAAGAACAAGAACTTAAACCGTTTTAAACAATAGGTGATTCCAGTGTTTAACGCGAAATTTACTATTGGTCTAACACAGCCAACCAGCTCTAGGACCTCGGCCTAACTTGGCATGCCTCCGAGTACGCATTACTCGGGAAGTCAGCCAGGGGCTTCAACACTTCTCTTCAAGTGCATATCTTGTTGCTTTTATAATCGTCTCACACCTCCTCGGGCTCGACATCCTTGAGAGGTGATGTTTACGATGAGTCCAAGCATAAAGGCTTGGGCATCCATCCTTATCTTGAAGATTAGGATTCAATTATTGCTCCTTGAGCGCCCGTTGTCCTCAGGAGGTAACCTGAATCTTTGAATTCGCGCTACTAGACTTTTACGCTGGGTTTTCTCCAAGTTTCCTATGGGGTCAGGTGACATTAGGGGTACTTCGCTCGTCGAGTAGCCAAGCTCCTCATGTCACAGATCTCCCAGACTCGGGTCCAATCTTCTCAAGCGTAATGTCCGTGGGAGGCATCCCGAGTCTATCCTGAAACCAAGTATGGGGTACTCAGTCTTCTATTTGTGTCTCGAGATTAAGAGACTTGGTCAAGGCTCCTCGGGCTTGGTGACCATGGGAGGTGACAAAATTCTATTCTCGTGCTACTAAGATTATCTAGCTCCTAGTTGCTAAGCCCTGTTCTGCCTGGAACAAGCTTAGCCTTCTAGGCTACTCGATTAGTTTCTTAGGATTTTCTATTCTCAGAGTGGTGAAGCTAGGCTTATTCCACTTGACAAGCTTAGTTTCCTAAGATGTCCCCTAACTCCATGCCTCCCAAGTGATCGAAGACTCTCCTGCGATCACTTGTCTAGGCGAGCAGGTGCTCTTGGATAGCATTAATAGAATAAAGGAAACCAAATAATATAAACAGACAATAAATTTCTTACCGTGTTTTACATACACAGTTTCCATTAAATGTGCCCGAAGGCTACAAGGGGTATTGTAGAAATAAATAATGTTTGTTGCTCATATCACCGGTAATACAGGTGAAGATGCTCGGCATTTCAGGTGTGAGGAATCATCTCCCCACTCAGTTGGGCTAACTTGTATGTTCCTGGACACACAACGCTCTCGACTTGGTATGGGCATTCACAGTTAGATCCCAACACTCCTGCATCAAGGTCTCGGGTAGCTAAGAAGATTCTTCGCAACACCAGATCTCCGACCCCAAACTTTCTATCATTCACTTTGAAGTTAAAATACCTAGCTACCTTATGCTGGTAGACATTACTCGAATCTAAGAAGCTTCGCGTAACTCCTCCACGAGGTCTAGGGATTCCCGTAGTAAAGCATGGTTTGTGGTCGGGTCATATGTATCCCGTCGGTGTGTGGAGATTGATGCCTCAATTAGGAGCATAGCCTCATACCCGTAGGCCATTGAGAAGGGTGAATGGCCAATGGAGGTCCTGGCAATGGTGCGGTAGCTCCACAATGCCCTAGGAAACTCCTGCTCGGGAGCCCATACCGACAAACGATGTTCTTGATGAAGAAGTACAAAGCCTTTTTAGAGGTTATCGTAGTGAGTGGCTTGGCCTCGACCCACTTCGTGAAGTAGTCGACGGTCACTATATCATATTTTACTCCTCCCTTCCTTGTTGGCCGAGACCCGATAAAGTCGATACCCCATATAGTGAAAGGCCATGGGTTGGTCATCTGTGTAAGCTCATTTGGAGGCACTCGGGGGATGTTAGCGAAGTGCTGGCACTTGTTGCATTTCTTGACATAATCCATCGCGTCTCTAATCATGGTGGGCCAAAAGTATCCTTGTCTTAAGATCATTTTGGAAAGGCTCTTCCCCCTAGCGTGATCTTTACAAAAATGCTCATGTACTTCTCGGAGTATCAGACTTGCTTCTTGCTTAGACAGACACCAGAGCAAAGGCAAAGAGCAACCTCGCCGATAAATCCTATTGTCCATGATTATGTACCTGGGTACTTGATAAGGCAACTTCCGAGCTGCTTTTTTTTCTTGGGGTAGTTCCTTGGAGATGAGATATTTTACTATTGATTCCATCCACCCATCTTGGGGTTGCATAGATTCCACCTAATCTGGAGTTAAGATACTCGAAGACTTCAAGTAATCAATGGGGAACACATTAATCAACTCAGCATCTTTGGTTGTGGTCAACTTAGCTAGGGCATCAGCATTGGAATTCTACTCTCGCGGTACTTGCTGAATCTTCTGAAGTTATGTAGCATTCCTTGAGTCTTGGCCAGATATGCTGCCATCTTTGTTCCCGAGCCTGGTACTCTCCGAGTACTTGGTTCACCACAAGTTGGGAATCACTAAAAATCTTGAGGTCCTCGGCTTTAAGCTCCAGTTCCATGCAGAGTCCAGTGATAAAGGCTTCGTACTCCGCTTCATTGTTAAAGGCGTTGAACCCAAAGCAGAGGGCACTATGTACTCTGTGCCCCTTAAGGGAAACCAAAATAAGTCTAGCTCTGGCACCATTTTCATTAAGATCCATCCACAAATAGCTTCCACGCTAGTCTGACCGCTGGGGTACCCTCAGTCTTCTCCTGATTCTTTGTGCACTTAGTGATTAAATCAGAGAGTGTATAATTTTTTATGGCAGTCCTCGGATGGTAGGTGATGTCGAACTAACTTAACTCCACCGACCACTTCAAGAGTCTTCTAACTCTGGATTTTGAAGGACTTGTCTAAGGGGATGGTTTTTGAGGACCTTAACCGGATGTGCTTGGAAGTTGGGCCTTAGCTTTGAGAAGCCATCATTAGGTAGAAAGTTAATTTCTCCATCAGCGAGTACCTAGATTCTGCACCGAGGAATCTTTTCCTAACGTAATAGACGGGGTGCTAAACACGGCCTTCCTTCCGCACCAATGCAGCACTAATAGCATTCTTTGAGACGTCCATATAGAGCAGGAGAGGCTCTCTGTCTACTGGTTTGGATAGAATTGGAGGATTTTCCATTTGCGCCTTGAGTTGTTGGAATGCTTGTTCGCACTCTTCCGACCATTCAAATCTCTGTCTTCCTCGGAGGACATTAAAGAAAGGGATGCACTTGTCCGTTACCTTGGAGATAAAATGACTCAAAGCTGCGATCCTCCTTGTCAGGCTCTGCACGTCTTTAAGCTTCTGAGGAGGTGGAATCTCGATTAGGGCCTTGATCTTCTTAGGGTTCGCCTCAATTCCCCTAGCACTGACAATGAAGCCTAGGAACTTACTGGAGGCAACCCCAAATGTGCACTTTGGGGGGTTTAATTTCATTCTGAATGGGTGGAGCACTGTGAAAACCTCCGCCAAGTCACCCACATGGTCAGGGGCTATCCTAGATTTGATCAGCATGTCTTCCACATAAACCTCCATGTTTCGCCTCAACTAGTTCTTGAACATCTTGTTAACTAGTCTCTGGTAGGTGGCACCGACATTCTTTAGTCCGAAGGGCATCATGATGTAACAGTAGACACCCTTATCAGTTCAAAAACTAGTATGCTTCTGGTCCATGACATGCATGGATATTTGGTTATATCCCGAGTATGCGTCCATGAATGACAGCAACTCGTAGCCAGAGGTGGTGTCGACCATCTGATCTATCTTAAGGAGCGGGAAGCAGTCCTTCGGACAAGCCTTGTTAAGGTCCAAGAAATAAATGCAATTCCTCCATGTGCTAGTTGGCTTGGGCACAGGAACAGGATTGAAAAGCCACCTAGGGTACTGGGCTTCTCGGATAAATCTATTGGAGAGGAGCTTGTCTACTTCGGCCTTGAGAGCCTCTTTCAAAGTTTGATCAAACATTTGTTGCTTTTGTTAGATGATAGCTAAGTTAGGATCGATATTCAAGGCATGGCATATGATGTTCAGATCAATACCCATCATGTCGGAATGTGACCATGCGAACACGTCTTGGTTTTCTCAGAGGAAACCCACCAATGCCTCTCGGACTTCCGTTTTCAAGCTTCCCCCAACTTTTATTTTTCTATCGAGGGTGGAGGTATCGAGAAATACCTCTTCCACCTTCTCTATCAGTTCAATGAACCTCACTTCTTGAACCGTCGGGTCCAATTCGTCAGGGCCAGTCTCCTAGACAGCTTGTACCACTGATGTCTCGGGCTTCTCAAGGCCTTCTTCTTCCACACCATCACGGGAGTTTTGAGAGAGACATTGTAACACTATCTCACCTCTTCTGGTCTCCGTAGACCGTACCAATTACCACCTCCATGGGGAACTTCATCCACAGATTGCGGATGGAAGTGACGGCTCTGAACTCCACCAGTGCAGGTCGTCCCAAAATGGCGTTGTACGCCAAGGAACAATCTACCACCACAAAGGTGAAGTATTTGTGTAATGCCCGAACTAATTCTAAGACCTCATACCATTAAAAACTACTAAGACATAGCTACTATTTTGGAATACATTCAAGAAATAATAAAAATTTATCATAAAAATCCAGGTTCCCATTGTTATTACATAAAAACATAAAGAAAACATAAACCTTTAATTAATTGTTCAAAAACTAATTGCGGAAAAAGAAATACATAAATTGAAAAACTCAAACATATAAACTTCATCCTCGATCTTCCAACAGTCCATCCCCAATACATATGCCAAAGCTTCCATGAATCCATTCATCCTTCCAAGCTTATTTTCCCGTACCATCTAAACTAAAAGGAATGAGCCTAATGCCCAACAAGGAAAATCTACTAAAACATAACATAAATCATAAGACTAAAAACATATACTATAAAACATATGACGTAAAAACGTATATCATATAAACATAGGACTACAATATTAATGGACAGTAACTCATTATCGTAGCATGTGATAAAACCATCTAGGTCCTCAGTCTACTAATCGAGGTAGGTTAGATCACAAAATAGTGTATGATAAACCATCTAGGTCCTCAGTCTACTAATCGAGGTAGGTTTAATCATAACTCTAATTGTAGAGTCCAAGAACTTTACTTAGCTAGTTAGCTAGTAGTAGTAATAATAATAGCTAGTAATTGTTGTAGCATGTTTATGACTGTGGATTTTGGTTCAAATCGGGACATAGTTGGACACTCGTAGTAACACTTATAGATTTTATAAGTTTAACCTATAGTTTAAGAATATTAATTATAACCTAAGGTTTTATTAATATGACTGATTATGGAGATGATAATGATTATACTATAAGGTTTAGATAGACCCAATAAGATAATAACACTTGTCATGTGTAGGTTTAATGAGAAATTAAGTATTTTTGAGGAATAAGTTTATTAAGAGTAATATTTGATTATCCTAGGGTCAGTCAGCAGCTTTGAAATCGTTAAAGGATTTAGTCAAGGCTATTTACTCAATTCAAATTAGGCAGAAAAAGTGTAATTACGTGTTTAATATTTCAGCGTATGCCGATATATCGCAGCTCTAGGGGGCGATATATCGCCATACGGGGATACGAAAAACACGTAGCTTCACACAACAACCTCAACGAGCCTCGGGCATATGAATCCAGGCGATATATCGCCTATAGTGGGCGATATATCAGCCCATGAGCATGATTTTTGAACTATTTTGAAACCGAGCTCATGTTATTCCTTAACCTCTTGATAAGTCCAGCACCTTTCTGACCGAGTCTTCAGCCTCTGCTGAACGATTATTCAAATATTTTTTTTAATTAAAAAGCCATTATTTTATTCAAGTTAAATGAAGATCTTTTCATTCTTGAACTCTATAAATAGGACCTAGTACCCAGCCATTTCTTCATTCATCAAGCTGAGTTCAGAGCCTACAAGCTGCTAGGATTACTTTAGAGTGTAAACACTTGGGTTGGGGTTATAAGCTTAATCATTATAAGCTTAATAAACACTTGGGAATTAAGGTTTATAGTATATTTCGGTTCGAGGTGTAGTTTGTTCATAGAAGCATTCAAGGTATTCCAAATTCTAGATCATTTCTGTATTGCTTCTTTAAGTTTTTATAGTTTATCTCTACTCAAATCCTAACTTGTATTCTATTCTTGGTTAGGCATCTAAGATCTTGAACGTAAGATTCTTGTTGGTAAGTATCATTTTGATGGTGTAGTTATTCTTTTCATCTCTATTCCTTAGTATACTCACCTCTCTTTTATGGTATTTAGGAGTGTTCCAAAATCCTGACTTTGTTATCATCATCCCAGTAAATTGGTAAGGAAATAGGATAGGATTTTATATGTTATATGTTATCTTATGTCATGTCATGTTGTGTTATGAAATGTTATATTATGTATGTTGATAGGCTTGGGCATATGACTTGTATAGCTAACAAGCCCCAATAAAATTATGGGCATATGACTTGCTTAGCTAGCAAGACCCCACCAATCTATTTGGGCATATGACTTGTTTAGTTTACAAGCCCCAAGTAGTATAATGGCAATTGTAGTAGTATATGACATATGTTTATGATATGTTTTTAGCATATGTTATGATATAATTTTATGTATATGATTTATGTTGTAGTAGATTTTCCTTGCTGGGCATTAGGCTCACTCCTTTATGTTTTATATATGCAAGAAAATAAATTGGCGGCGGAAAAGGTTCTTGGCAGCTTGGGGATGTGTATTGAGGCAGGATGGAATCGGTGGATTGAGTGTTCGATTCGAGGATGAAGTCGCTTCCTAGTCTTTTAAATATTATGCTTTATATGTATTTTCCACACTAAATTTTGTAACCCATTTATTTAAAGTTATGTTATGTTTTTATTTTAAAAACAATGGGATCCCATATCCTACTCTAAATTTTATGTAGTTTAACATTTGTTTTACAAGTTTTAATGAAGTTATGATTATTTCACTTGTGAGTTTTCTTATGATTAGTATAGAAGTTATTAATGGTCCAAGGTCTAGAATAGTTGGGTCGTTACACTAATCCACGATAATGATAAAAATCTTGAGACTTGATTTGCTATCTAAGCAACTATAATACCCAAGTGACTATAACATAAAACATATTCATATACATATATAACATAGCACTATAACATATCATATCACATAAACATATCATAGCACATATAATCTAACCTATTTTCCTTACCAAAAATCGAGATATTGGAGACAAGAATGGGATTGGAAGACTCCTAAAACCAACAGTAAGAATCATGAGTTTCTAAAGAAATGAAGATGAAAAGGAGATCTAAACCATCAAGATAGAAACTTACTGAAAAACCTTATGTTTCAAGAAACTTAAAAACCTAACCAAAACCATAATAGCAAGTTAGGATATGAAAGAAAATAAAAGAACTATAATGAACTAAACCTAAGGATAAGAATACCTTTGATAGACTAGAACTCCGATCTACACCTCAGTACTGAAATATCACTCTAGCTTACTTCCCAAATGTTTAGAAAAGCTTAGATTGAGAAGCTTTTAAATCCCAAAACCCTAGTGTTTTCTCTCTAGAATAAACTTAGCAGCTTGGAGGCTCTGAAGAATGCTTGAATAATGAATGAAATGGTTGACTGCTAGGTTCTATTTATATAGTTCAAGGAGTGAAACTGACCCCTTTTAAAAAGAATAAATAAATGAATATAAATTAAATAAATTTGAATTTTTGGTTTAACAGATGCCCAAAACTCGGTCAAAAATGTTCAGGAGCAAATCTAAGTTGTTGAGGGCTTTTTTAATCTTGGATTCCATGAGTTTCAAAATATGTGTGTTGAGCCGATATATCGCCCCCTGTAAGCAATATACCACCTCCCCCATATTCCCGAACCTCCATGGTTTCGTTCGTACGAAGTTGACGTATTTTTCGTATCAACCTTAGGCGACATATTGACCCTTATAGCTGCAATATATCGGCATACACTGATATTTTAAACATGTTTTTGCACACTTTCAGCACACTTGAAGTTTGATCAAACAACCTTGACTGAGTAAAATGCAATCCTAACAGACGCTACAATTTTAAGGCCTAGTAAAATTCTGAGACGCTATAATTTGAAGGCCTAGCGAGGCACCTTTCCAAGCGTTACAGGGAGCTTTATTTGTCCCATCGGGATGAGGGACTCTCCTGAGAATTCATAGAGAGTCAAGGTGAATGGGGACAAGTCTATCGTGGTCAGCCCTATTTTCTAGAAGGCTGCCTTGAACAGGATGTTCACCGAACTCCCATTGTCTACCAGAATCTACACCACCATTTTGTTTAAGATTTGGCTCTCAATTACCAATGAGTCATGGTGCGGGAAATGCACTCTCCAAGCATCATCTTCGAAGAATGTTATGATTTGGTCAGTCATTCGAGGCATTTGGGCAGGCACCTGAGCCAAGGCCATCACCCATCATAATGATTCAAAGCTTGCGCGTACCTGTTCTGCGAGTTTCAGGAGGCGCCACCCAAGTGGGGCCCTCCTGAGATGGTTCCTACTCGCCCGTTCACCAGAGGAGGTCCTTGTTCCACTGGATGTTGTGGGACCACAGGAACAACTACTGGAACCTGCGGAACAATAGGTGGCATGGGTGGTCCTGCCGCGGGGGGTTGTGCCTGACGTTCTCCACCCTTAGCATATTGGTAGAGATGTCCCAACTTGATGAGGTTCTCAATGTCATCCTTGAACAGGTGTCACTCATTGGTGTGGTGACCTATGTCATTATGGAAACAGCAAAATTTTCCAGGGTCCCGCCTTTCCCTGTCTCTCCGGATGGGCTGCTGCTTACTATAGTGAACATGTTGTGTCGTGGCCATGAAGATATTTTCTTAGGAGTCTACCAAGTCAGTATACTCAGAGTATTGCGAGACATACTTCTCGCCAGAGGAAGCTCCCTGCTCAACCTGTGTTGTTCCATTTCCCTTGAGCTTCCAGCCCTTGCCTTTCTCCCCACGTCTACTGCTACCGAGAGCTCGACTGGATTCGGCAGGCTGGGATGGTGCAGCAACTCCAACACTGAATGCAGGCCGAAAAGCACTGTATCCAGTGGGCACAGCTCTGTATCCTATTGGAGCCATGCTAAATCTAGGAGTGGATATGGCACTAAAACTGGAAAACGGAACACTTTGGCTTGGCTGGACTCCCCCCAACCCTGGTTGGATGGAAGCGTAAGAGGAATATTGGATTCCCGAAGCCACAGGACCAGGAGTGGTCAAAGCCGGGAAAGTGACAAGTACTCTAAATGCCCTAATCTAAGCATCCTCCCAGCTGATGTACTCTTGTACTCGATGAATGAAGTCATCAAGTCGTCGGCATCCTCTCCGCTAGAGGTCATCACAATGCAGGGACCCCACTTGGATGCCAATCTGCAAGGCCATCATCAACCCTCTTGGTTCTCGCTGCCTCCTCCTTGAAGTGTTTGATGTATGCCTTGATCGTCTCAAAGGGTCCTTGTTTAATGTTGGCCAAAGCATTGACCTCGACGCTCACCTTTCGAGCCCCTATGAATTGCTTTCGGAAGGCAGATGACAGTTGGTGCCATGAATGAATGGATCCTAGCTGGTGCTTCTTGAACCATTCATCTGCTGGTCCCATTAGAGTGATCAGGAACACGTGAAATTTAGCGTCATCGGAGACGCGGTGGACCGACATCATTCTATTGAACTTTGAAAGATGGTCGGTGGTATCCCAACCATCATCATAGGGCGGGATGGCCAACATTGAAACCCTGTGGTAAAGGGGCTTCCACTATGTAGTGAGCGCATGGCTCCACCTCTTCGTCTTCCAAGTCTAAGTCATGGCCTTGCCGTTTGGCCATTCTTAGCATGATCATTTTTATACTCTCTGGCTCCGTACGAAGAGGATCTCGGTCTTGGTTGATGCTCTGCGCTGGATAGTCTCTTCTCCAGGCGTTGAGGTTGTCCCGCAGGTCAGATAGACCTTTGTTGGCGGGCCCATGCCCATTGGTCTTATTCCACCTTTGGGCATTAAGGTTATCCTGCAGGTCAGCCTGACCTCGAAACGCGCATTATCCTCCAAACGAGCCACTTCAGTTTCTTCGTCGGACTCGATATTTTTTATTACCAAGATACTGACACCATGTTCTCAGTTTTGCGGGGCATTCTTTGAGCGGATCCCTTGAATATTGTTCCTACGGGGTTGGTTAGGTCCTAATGGGACACCGCCTCCAGGCCTCGCACGATTCGTATGGGCATGTTGGGGCGGAGCGCCCTGAGCTCAAAGGGCGTTGACACCCTGGCAGCATCCTCGGGCCCCTGGGCTATGGCCCTTACCAGCCTACTAGGGAACCTGGTGGCCCTTGGGATCTTGACGAGCCTTCTTCTGCTTTGGAGCAAGATTATTGCCAACCTTTCCTTTACCGCGATCCTGCGGTGGCATCAGGGTTCCAACTCCTGCTGGGTGCCCAGTGGGCACCCCAGGTGGCGGATCTCGCGCTTCTATAGCCGAGTGCTCAGGAGGCACTCCAGCTATATTGATAGGTGGCACTCCACTAGGGTGTGCAGGTGGCACACTAGTTGGGTGCCCATACGGTACGTTGCCATTGGCTTCCACTCGCAGCCCCTGCGCTACAAGAGCGGCCTTCATGGCAAGTACCATCTCCTGTAGGGTGGCAATATTACCCTCTTGAGTATTGATCTTTTGTTGCTGGGTGGCCACCTGCTCACGGAGCACCACCACCTCCAGTTTCTCCTCAGCGTCCATGGGCTGAGGATATTCTTCTTCTTAATACCATTGGTCGACACCGGCGTCTTCATCATAACCCTCCACCATTTCAGGCATTTCCTGAGGTGGTTGTTGACTGGGTTCCCCTCCTTCAACTCCTGTATGAGGGAGTACGTCATTTGTAACTTTTCTTCAAGTAGTTACTATGGCTGTAAGTGTTCTGAATACTTTCTTCAAGCTCTCAATGAAAGCACCAAAATGTTGACTGCCTTTTTCTCTATCAACCTTAAAACGAGAGATCAAAAAAATAAACAACACAAGCACAAGGTTTTTTACGTGGTTTTGGCTATAAAACAGCCCTAGTCCATGAGTCTCTAGTATTAAGAGGATTGGAAGCTTGTTATGACAAGTTTCAATGGTGTATTCTCAGGCTGAGTTTAGATTGCTTTGAGTACATGGTGTTTTCTCCCTAAAAAACCAAACTCTTTTATAATGAGACTCCCAGCTCTATTTATAGAGCCTGGGGTCATTAATACTAATCATCAGTAATTAATACACATTCTTCCCATTATTGGGGGACTAATACCAATTCAATGCATTGGGTTGCATTGAATAGAGACCATAGCCCAAGCGAGATCTGCGGGGCCCACTGCAGAAAGGTACACACTTTATGGGGAACATGCCCCAGGTACTATCAGGACGTGTTGTAAGTACCTCCATGTCAGACGGCGTAATGGGGGTGCAAATTGTCAAGTCATACACTCGATAACACTGTGGACAGATCACCAAAAAGGTTGTCAGATGATCCTCTGGCGCTGCAAACCCGCATCGGCTGACCCCTAGCACCTGTCTTAGGTTTGAGACCAAAACCTTGGACCTGGGGAACCACTGAAGGAGAACTATTGTTGTAGTTACTTCACCTTGAGAACCCCTAACTCCAAGGGCAATCCTTGGGGGGTAATCTACCTTTAGGGCACCCACGGATTACCACCTAGCAAAGGTATGACCTCAACTGGAAGGATCCTCATCCCGAAGAGAGACCTCGGGGGATAACATATCCCAAAGATGTCTGTGAGCGTTCGAGTCATTCGATGTGAGTTGCCATGTCTCAAGAGGTGAAAATACGTGCAACAGAGTACCTATATGGTTTGTGTAGCTCTAGGATTTATATTCTTAATGCTTGTCTTATGTTTGGAATTTATCACAAAGATGTAGAAAATTCGCATATAGGTTAAGAGATTTATATATCCTAATAAGAATATAGATTGTATTAGTAAATCCGCTATCACAATAACAAAAAGAAAAGTGAAATTGTATTGATGAAGTAATAAAGTTGATAGATGTTGAAATTAAATACCCTAGGTTTTCATCTATTGAATTAATTTTGCTTTTATTTGTTTTTGTTATTTGTTAATTGTTAGTTTTGCTAATTCTTGTTTTTGTTCTTGATATTCTTGAATCTAGAATTTATTAGCCAAATAGAATTAGGAAATTAATTATTGGTAGTTAATAAACAATCTCTGTGGGACGATACTTTACTTAACTCTATTATTACTTGTCTATAATTGTGTATACTTGCACATTCAAATTATCGCAACACCTACTCCTTCGACACATGTATAATAGTACATTTCATTTGCTGACTTTTATTTGTTTATTTATCATCTGGTTAGTGAAATTGTATGAATTTGGTTCTTTTCTAAGTTAAAGGGTCAGCCAACAAGAAGTATGAAATTAGGATTATCTTGTGTACTACGAGTTGAGGTAGAAGCTTATTATAAAGTCTTTGTGAGATAGTGTCCGATTTACGCTGAATTCAGGTCATTATTAACTATTTAGCCTATTGTTCTTAATATTTATCATTCTTCACTTCTCAAAAATTGAAATGAGTACTCATAGTTTTTGGGTGTTTTTCAATGGACCAAATGAAGGCATATATGGGAGTTATGAAGCTTCAATCAGTCAAAACTCAGGGTTAGATCTCTCAATTTAGATCCTTCATTATGAATCGTTTGTTGAAACCTTTTCTGCATCATTTCTTCATGCCAAATCCAGTTGTTGTTTCACTAGGGAGGAAGTCAGAGCACTCACATGTGTTAATGAATTTCCTTGCATGTGGGATTCTGATGATGATGAACCTACTCAGGATAATGGACTAATATTTGTAGGTGAATGCTTTGAAGTACATGAGTGTGTTTCACATCAAAGTAAAGACAGACCTAAGATGAAAGAAGGAAATGGAGATGAAGGAAAGGATACAAGCATGGGGGAGGAAAATAAAAGGTGTCGAACCCAAAGGAGAAGAAGCAAAGGAAGAGGAAGCGAAAGGGGAGAAGTCTACCAGTTGTTTAACTCCAAAAAATTAGATAATGTACTACGTAATTTAGTCTAATGTACTGTGTTGGTCACTTATGTTTTCTAGTATCTTCTACTTTCTTTATATCTTCATTTCTATGTAGGGTTTGACATATGACCTTTAAATTGTTTCCTTGTATATTACCATGGTTTCACTAGTTGTTCAACCTAGTATTCTTATTTTACTACACTATTACTGTGTGATTTAGAAAATGCGCAATACTTGATATTTTATCATAAAATAAGCTCCCAAAGTAACTTCTATATCATAAGAGTTTTAAAAGTTTGCAGGAATTACTAAAATACCATAACAATATAACAATGTTTAAATGGAACATAGTATGTGCTAATCAACGCATAGTAAAAATGGAGACCCGAAAAGACTAAACTATTAAAATGTATCACTTTACTACTACTACTAAACACAAGAAACCATGACAATGAAAAACAACCCAACATGGGGAGACAACTAGAGGAGGTAAACTAGTGTTAATCTAGTTCTATCACACTTAGAGGATCCTTCCCTTTCTCTGGTTGTTTCCCTCTGGTGGGTATTGAGGTATGTCAACCTCGGTCAACTCCAAAAACTCATCGATGTGCTGCTCAACATTTCTTGCTGCCCTGCTTGCATCTTGCAGAAATCGAGCACAATGGTACAAGTATCCAGTAAGTTGGAGGGTTTCCTCTCTTTCCTAGGACCCTAAATTTCTGGCCTCATAAAGTAAGTGCATATGTTTTTGTAGAATGAATTCATGTCTCACGCAGTTTGTACAGCCAGTTAAGGAAGTCGTACGTATTCTAGGACTACGCAAAGGCCTTGACGAAGTGCTCCTCCCAACAGAAGGAGGAGGAGAACGGGTAGGACTACCCTCAAAGGGATTGAAATGGCTACTAGGATCCATATTTAAATGGAGAAAATATTTTGGTTATCTTCCTAAGTAACTCAGTAATGGGGTTTAGGGTAAAAAATTAACATAACAGTGTCCCTTTATATATAGTGAGGTAAAGTAGGGTTTACTTTCTAAGGTTGTCTAGTTGTGCTAAGTTTAATTTTAATTAACATAACAGTGTCCCTTTATATATACCATGATGTGTAATAATTGGAAATATCTTCTATAGATATTGATAGATTGATCTTGACATGATATATGATAGTTCCCGTAAAGTTACAGGAAAACAAAAGTGTGTTGCGCTTTAAGAAGCTCTTAGTACATGGCATGATATGCCGTATTTTCTTAAAGATATATTAAATTAAATAATAACTTGTTTATTAAAAACATATTCAATTAATATCATATCTTGTAATAATGGGAAATATCTTTCATAGATATGCCTATATTGATCTTGATAAGACTCTCATGTTTCCCATAAAGGTACGTGAAAACATACATGTTGTGTGTTTCAACAAGATCTCAGTACATCACTAGAAAAGAGTTTCGTAAATGTACATTAAATTAAAAATTAATTTTTAATTTTTTTATTAAAAAAATCTTTAATTAATGCCATATCCCGTAATAAGGGGATATATCTTTCATAGATATGAAAATTCTGATCTTGACATGACGTTCAACATAAGATGTTAGAGAAAACTTTCCAATAGTTATTAAACAAACATTAAGTAATTCTGACATTGTTGTACTAATGATATTAAAAGTGGAGAATGCCAGTGTGATATTTTATAAAGTAAATACGCCATTTAAGATAATTGGTGAAGTTGGAACTAGATTGTACAACAATTGACTAAATACGAAAAAAGCCCAAGCCACATCTTAAATTGTGTTTAATGATAGTTTCCTTGAGATTATTCGAGTGATATCGTAGTGACATCAAACATTAGTTTAAAAAATACTTTGTTTGTTAAACATATGTTCCTCGTTATATAAAATCTTTAATTATAAATTAAATTTTAAGTTTGTGGTAATGGCTTCAATGATGATTAATAAAAATTTACCAAAATACCCATAACATGTACAGAAAATATAGAAAGGTACAAAAGAATATACATATAGTGCACTCAAAGAAGGTCTCCGTACATCACTACACAAGTAAATTTGAAAACATGATTTTTGCGTGGATTAGTAAAAGTTAAACCAAACCTAACAACTAAGTAAGCGATCATACTTTGTAAAGCTTCCTCGTGCATTTTGAAATTATTTTTTGAGATTAGAAATGTCATCTCCTAATAACTTCACCTTTTGTTCAAGTACGTCGAGTAGTTTATTCTGGATGCTTAGTTGTGTTTGTAAGTCTATCACTATCTGGTGCCTCTCCTCTAGTATAGTCCGGTAGGTACAATTTTTTCCCAATGTTACGGACAAATCATTGGTCATTGCGCGACAACTATCATAGATGACCACAAACTCTGCGGTGTTAACTCTCTAGTGAATGGATAGTACGAGATTTGGAAATCTTCGTGTGAGTGTAGCATCTGATGTGTTTGAATAATCCCTGGAGAAGACCATCTCCATTTATAAGAAAAAATTGGAACTACCACTCCGACAAACACATTAAAGATTATTAATTGATTGGATGTATCTTATTTGGTTTAATTTGTATGTGATAAAATGATATAAAGTACAATAAATGAGGACAACTCATTTAATTCATTAAGCTTCCTGAAATCCACTTATTTTAGGCCATTGATTTTTTAATTGTACGAAGGTAAAATTAAAATTGAAAATATATTAAAAATACCGAAATTGGGATCGAGTGTGCATTGGAGAACAAGTAACATTACTGAAGTACGATGTTATAAGATGAAAATACAATGTAAAATATCATTAAAAAAAGAACTAAAGTATATTAACCTTAATCTACTTAAACAACTACATTAAAATAAATAAAATGAAGTTCCACATAAACTGCTTACGAAATTAGAACATCTTGTTCTTAACCGCAGCAAAAAAGTACTAGGAAAAATTACTACCTCCACCGGAAAGTGCAGTGCATGCTTTCTTCAAGTTTTCAGGCAGAAAATCAACTTTCTTTTTCTTGTATTTCAACGACTTTTTATAAAACTTTGGTGTCTTCCTGAACTTCTTCAACCTTTTGCATAAGTTTGTCACTCAACGCAACCACCTCGTTTGGCATTCGTTCTTCCGCGGTGTATGGGTCTCTGTACAAAATCTTACATGTTGCGCAAGGCCCATTGTTGACGAGGGTTGGGATTTGAACTTGGTTAGTGTTGTTGGCCTCCATTGAAATATCTATATGGAAGTTTAAAAGTCATGGTAGGTAAATTTTCACAATGAGTTATCTCTTATATAATACACTTGGGGAAGGATGTATAACTTTCAAATTTTTAATTTACTTTATAAAGGGAGATAACTTTTTAGTTTATGAAATTGAAAATTAAATGTTGAAGAAATGGGAAAATATTGAGATGTGACAACTAGATAAGACTGTACAGGGAAAATTGAATCTTCTCTAGAACTAGTACACTGGCAAGTACCTTATCTTGAATTTGTTGTCAGCATGGCTTCGGTAAACGTGCAAATGTACGGAACTACAAAGGAACTTCAATTAAAGTTAAGATAAGTAGAGATATATCCATACATGTTTTGTTTTATTTTTATCTTAAATGAATTGGTACTGAGATTTATTTAATGTAAAAATATGGAGCCGCATACTACAATTCTCATTTAGTTCCTGACACTATAATTTGGCACACTTTAAAATAATTATTGTACTGTATTATTTGTCTATTGTGAACTTTATTTTTATTTGTTTTGGCATGTTGAATTCATATTTTAATTATTATTTATTTACAATCATCAATCTTGATTCGAACATTTAGAATAAACAAAGAGTAATGATTTGACAGCAACATTTTCTATTGAAGGTACACTAAGAAGTACCTTTTGTACTTTTGTTGTCAGAACAACCTAGGAAAACGCAAAAACATACTCCACATTGCCATCGGTTCCAATTGTAGATAAATGGGGAACTATCCATTTACATGTCTTTTAGACAGTTTGTGGAAGCCTTAAACATTAAAAATGTTTCTCTCCCAAAGGTTATTTTTTATTTTTGTATCTCCATTTTGTAGACGAATGATATACTAAACACACACTAACTAGTAATGATGTGCTAATCTCACACTAAATACGGACCTAGTGAGTCGAAACGAGTAATGGTCTATTAATGTGACACTAACTAGTGACCTAGACAATCAGAATGAGTAATGGTGTACTAATCTCACACTTACTAGTGCCCTAGAGACTCAGAACGAGTAATGTTCTACTAATGTCACACTAACTAGTGATTTAGACACTCAGAACAAACAATGTTCTACTAATCTCATACTAACTAGTGATTAAAAGACTTAGAACGAGTAATGGTGTACTAATGTCATACTAACTAGTGACCTAGACACTCTGAACGAGTAATGGTGTACTAATCTCACACTTACTAGTTCCCTAGAGACTCAAAATGAGTAATTGTGTACTAATGTCACACTAATTAGTGATTAAAAGGCTCAGAACGAGTAATGTTCTACTAATGTCACACCAATTAGTGACCTAGACACCTGAAACGAGTAATTTTCTAATAATGTCACACTAACTAGTGACTTAGACACTCAGAACGAGTAATGTGACACTAATTTCATTCTAACTAGTGACCTAGTCACTCGAAACGAGTAATTTTCTACTAATTTCATACTAACTAGTGACTAAAATTTATAACTTAGTCATATTATGACTAAGATAATCCACTTATTAATTAAAAATGATTTCACACTTAAGATGAAGCATCATATGTTTAATATTTTGAGTAAGATTTATACATTGTGAAAATTATGACTAAGATTTTTAACTTATTAATAAAAAATGATGTCACAGTAGCTAAATTATATTTAATGATTTTTTTACGAAGATTTATAACATATGAATATTTTTACTAAGATTTATAAATGATTATTTAAACAGTAATGTCAAACTTTAGATCAAGCATATGATTTTATGTGTTAATGAATTGGTACATATTTTCCACCTTTATTGTTGAATGACACGTGTACATCAAAAGCTTGATTGCGCTGCACATGAAGCCTATACTAGTAATTGTTAGCTCTATTTGTTAATATTCAGTTCTATGCTCATTGAATGACACATAGGAGAGATGAATATTTAGTAGGTATTTTAATCTCTCATAAATTACTTTTACCTTTTCTCTTGTAAAGAAGTAGATTAAATTAACACTTTTATTCAGTTTTAGTAGACTAAATCACTTAAACTGTACTTGATGTGATATAAAGTAAAATGTCATATCATGAACAATGTATGAACTGCAGAAGGCATTGTCCACCCATGCCCTATAGTGTTAGGTTGACTGGTTCTAGCTTGGCTGAGAAAGCCATAGGGATTTGTTATTCCAATGGTGTCTAAATGGTGATTGTAAGTGTCCAGTCATGTCATTTGTACTATTTTATATTTATCAATGTACTCATCGACGGTGGGAAATTGAAAATTAAAAAAAATTCACTTTCGCTCTCCATACATGGATTGTTGCATTTTACAAGGCTATTAACTATTTTTATTTACGCAGATTACGTTTTCTCATCCAAGTGAACCTCTCAATAAGCCAACCTCTCAAACAATCTAAAACCTAAAAATACTACAAAGGAGATGGTAAACATTGGTGGAAAATCATATTATGGGAGTGATAACGAAGTCTCAACATCAAACAATAACAAGGTTGGACATCCCAAATGCTACTGTGGAGATCCCTCAATTGTTAGGGTGTCACGGAGTAAGGCTAATCCAGGGCGTCGGTTCTTTTGATGTCCGAACTATGTAAGTGGAGAATAAATTATTTTTTATAATAAACCTGTGGAGTACATTTTTAGTTCATGTATAACTTTGCATATACATGGCAGGAGAGGAATGTCTGTCTAGGTTGTGAATTTTTCCGTTGGAAGGATCCATCCATGTGTACATTATCGAGTGAGGTAATCCCCAGGTTGTTGAAAAAATTCAAGGTATTGGACCTGGAGAACAAGATTAAGGAAAAAATAATTTGGAAGTTGTTGTTTCTAACGTCCAAAAAATCCTAATAAGGTTTAGTGCATTGATTAGCGTGCCAGAATGACATAATTGGATATATGTGTGATTAATTGATTAAATGTGTGCTACTTTGCATGCATGATTTATATGATAATATGAGTATATCTATATGCATGTTTATGAGTATTAAATATGCATGTGGGCACATTCTTGTTTATAAGGGCATATTTGTAAATTTGGCCCGTTGCAGGCATAAATGTGATTATATGCGTGAAATGATTGAGACCACATTATTGTATGGATATATTTGCAGTGTACGACTCGAGGCAATCCTAGTGAGCGGATTAGCCAAATAGTCACAGCAGGGTTTAATACCCAGCTCGGGGTGAGCCTAGGGGCATTTTGAGAAGTTTAACGTATATTTGAGATTTATTGAGTAACGGGTAAGTATTTGGTAATTAGTTGGGCATGTCAGGATTAATTGGGAATTTGTAGGATGATTCGAGGAATTATCGGGAATCGGGGCTAATGACCATTTTTCCCTCATGGGCAATAAAGGGGCTGAGTTACCTATAGGGGCATTTTGGCCTTTAGGTTAAAGGATATAGTTAGGAAAGCTTCTGGAATAAGTTAGAATATATCAGAAACACTTCTCAGCACTCTCTCTCTCTCTCTCATTCTCACATTTTCTCTCTCCCTCTCTTGTGCCTTGGGAAGAACTTTGGAGTTTTGGAAGAAAGGGCTTAGGAATTGAGCTGGGAATTTGGAGAAATAAGCTAGGAGCAGGCAGGGGACAACTGAGGATCAAAGTTACTATTGAGGTAAGATTACAAATATAATTTTTTGAGTTTCTGGTTGGGTTTTGGACATGCTTATGCATACTTAAGGTGGTTTTTGATGGTGGGATTTAAGGAAGTTTGAGCTAGTGTTATAGGCCTTATGTGTTGTTTGTAAGGGGATATTGAGGGTTAAAGACTTAATATTGGCTTGGGTATATGCTAGAGTTGAATTCTGTAGCTTTGATTTGAGGGAAAAATGCAAAAAGAAGCTGGGTTTTCTAGGTTCACGAGGTTGCGCCGCGACCCAGTTCATGGGTGCCGCGGCCCTCGTGACCCCAAAAGCCCTGGGGGCTTGCTGTTTTGCAAGCGCGTTACTGCCCTAAAAGGGATAGTTGCGGCCCACCTACCTCTGGGACTAGGGGCTAGCGCCTCTGACTTGGGGGCACGCCGTGACCCTTAGGGCCAAGTCGCGACTCGCCTAGGCAGCCTTTGCCAAAATAGGTTTTTGGGATCGAGAACTTAACCCTAGGCGATCTGGACAAATTTTGCTACCCGATTTAGTGGAATTCGAGGTCCCAGAGGCTAGTATTTTACTCCAAAGCATTTAATTGGATTAGATTTTTTAAAGTTATCCATTTTCTCTTGTGACTAGGGTTACCGTTAAGGCTCAGAATTGAGGATCGTGCTCGAGACTGCTATATATCTTCAGCTCGGGATCCGAGGTAAGAAAACTACACCAGAGTTGTGATTGGGGCGGAGATCCCCATTAAATGAACATATGTGAGATTATAAATGTATTTATGATTGGAAATATCTGGATAGGCAGGTCAGCTCGCGCTGCTCTCGATTGTGTGCTTCGCAAATTGTATGTATGCTATGTTTGATGTGGAAGTCTGGCCTAAGGGAGCCAGAGCTGATGTTATGCGTTCTAAATGCAGCTCGGCCTAAGCAAGTCAGGATTAGCTAAATAGCTAGAAGGCTCGGCCTAAGGGCGCCGACACCTAGTTAGTTGTATTAGGCTTTTGAGTTTTATGTTTGGATTAAACTGTTATTATTGCCTAGCTTAGTACTTGTATTTTGCTGTTGATTGAACTGGTTGATCTAAAGTTTACTATGCACACTCTGTTGTTATCTATGCTTGTTGAATTTAGTTTTCTTATTGAGCCTCGGCTCATGGATGCTACGTGGTGCAGGTAAAGGCAAGGGAAAGCTAGACCAGCCATGAGTTGGAGAGCTTTGGGGGTGGTGTGTACATCGGCAGCTGCTCGAGCGCCACGGCCGAGGAATTTTACAGGGACGAGAGCCAAAATTTATATTTTTCCACTTAGGGTGGCTGCAGTTATATTAACTTTTAAGGGTTGTAAATGCCATGTAAACATTATTTTTGGGATCACGTGTATCAAACTCTTATTTTAATGAAAGTCAACCATTTTATGATCAAAATCTTGTAACCCTAACTTGTCAGTTAACTTTAGAAACATGTTTATGTTCAAACGACTTGATTAGCAAGTCTTGCACTATTTTAAATACACAGTGTAATGGTCTTGTTTACCCAAGGCATTACATTGTTTATCATAACAATTTCGTTATTCGTTATATGGCAAATTTTAAGTCAACAAACATCCAGGAATGTCTATCTCTATGCAAACTAAATAATTGACCTTTGGGCGTGTATTAAGATTATGATGAACTTTAATGTGTTTTTTTATTTCGTTTCTGTGTTTCATATGTTTAATTTTAATTTGGATCTCAGCTTGTACTTACAGGATCACTTTTATGTACTTGTTGTTGTTATGTACTTGGTTCTATAGCTTGGTTTTGATTAGTGGGGGCCATATTAAATTAGGAATTATTTATAAGAAATTAGATCACTGAGAGTATATCTCGGAGAACCCACCAAGCACAAATTTGTTTTTGTTCAGTTCATTTGAAGTTGGATTCTAGGTCTTTGGAATTTATATCTATTTCTTCGCCAAATTAAACAATTTAATGCAATGTATTATGATTATTTTTTTCATTTTAATTAATTATTTGTTTTGAATGCATATTAAAACTTCAGTAACCACCACACATGGGCTGCGTAACTTCTATTTTTATTTTATTTTATTATTCTTTTAAAAAAATAATGATTTTTTTTAAAAAAAAACCTAATACAATTACTAAGCGCAACCTATAGTTTTGCAAGGCAAATGATTTTACTCTACAGTGCGTGGGACCAAATGTTTGAATATACAAATGATTTTGTATGTTCACCCATTATTAGAAATATGTTTTGACTCAATTCCTTTATCATATGTCTAGGCTATATAGTCTTTTTGACCAAAGCATTATTAATTACTTCATACATGAAAATTGTTTCAAAATGTGAATCACAAAGGTAGTTGTTCTTCAGTATTTAAGACATCTAAATGACGTACTTAATTGTTCCAAAATATAAGAGAAATGAAATAAACTTAGTATTCTAAAGGTGTTATGCAATTGTTTGCTAAATATCTAAATTCTAAATTAAATCCAGGTTTATCACTTCTGTGTCAATGCAAGCCTCTTTGAAAAACGTCGAGAACTCTTAGACCCCGTCCACATGTTCTCAAACCGAGCCTTTGATGTACTAAATTGCCTATCTGCTGGAGACTTCGATGGACTATGCATGGCTGCTTGTGCATTCAATATGGTTGGCGATGACCCTAAAGTTTCAGCCCATTTCTGTTTGGAGTGTTGCTGCACATTCAGTCGATACTCATTACTTTCATGGCTAGTTATCCTAGTAGCTATAATGACCCAACTACTCTAGACTTTGGACCATTAATGACTACTATACATAGACACTAATTTTTTAATAAAACTTACAAGTGAAATAATCATAACTTCATTAAAAACTTGTAAAACAAATTGTTAAACTACATAAAATTTAAAGTAGGATATGGGATCCCATTTTTTTTTAAAAGAAAAACATAATATAATTTTAAATAAAATGGATTACATAATAAAGTGCGGAAAATACATATAAAATTTAAAGAGACTTCATCCTCGAATCGAACGCTCGGTCCATCGATTCCATCCCGCCTCAATACACATCCCCAAGCTACCAAGAACCTTTCTCGCCACCAAAGCTATTTTCCTGCACATATAAACATAAAGGAATGAGCCTGATGCCCAGCAAGGAAAATCTAACACATAACTCATATACATAAAATTCATAACGTAGCATATAATAAAACATATCATAAACATATGTCACACATACTATAATGGCCATTATTACTTGGGGTCCCATAACTAAACAAGTCATATGCCCATTAGATTTGTGGGGCTTGCTAGCTAAGCAAGTCATATGCCCATAAATTTATTGGGGTTTGTTAGTGTACAGGTCATATGCCCAAGTCTACAAACATACATAACACACAAATCATAAGTTAACATAACACATAAATCATAAGATAACATATGACATAACACATAATATCCTATCCTATTTCCCTTACCAATATACTGGGATGATGAGAACAAAGTCGGAATTTTGGAACACTCCTAAAAACCATAATATAGAGGTGAGTATACTAAAAGAAATCGATGAATGAACTAAAAATCATCGAGAATATTCTTACCGACAAGAAACCTCAAGTTCAAAGAACTTAGATGCCTAACCAAGAATAGAGAAGACTGAGTTAGGACTATAAAACTAATGAAACAATACTGAAAAGAACTAAGAACAGGAATACCTTTGAAATTGCTATGATCGAACTACACCTCGAAACCGAAATACACACTATGAACCTTACTTCCCAAGTGTTTATTAAGCTTATAATGATTAAGCTTATAACCCCAACCCAAGTGTTTATCACTCTATAGTCTCACTAGCACTTGGAAGGCTCTGATCAATGCTTGAAGAATGAATGAAAAAGCTTGGTGCTAGGTCCTATTTATAGAGTTCTAGGAATAAAAATCTTCTTTTTGGCTTTGAATAAAAATAAAAAATTTAATTGAAAATATTTGAATATCCTTCAGCCAAAGGCTTAGGAATTGGTCAAATTGTTCAGAGAGATTTAAGGATTCAAAGCTTGATTTTTAAAACAAAAATAATAAAAACAAATAGAATCCTAACTTCTAACTCCCTAAATCTCGTAACTCTAAACCCCCCTACAGTAAAATCAACATATCTAGAGCTGTAGGACTTTGATTTAGACTCTCTTTATACCGTTAGAAATATAATTAAATTATCTACAACTTCTTAGAAATACTATTTTTCAAAATTCATAACATAACTGGGTCAAAAATAGGTCGGAAGTTACAGTACCCTAAAGTTACGAAAAATCTATTTAAGTATCTAAATAACACAAATAAATAAAATTGTGATAAATGTCATGCTCCTAACAGATTCTTGAATACTAAGTCTTATATTTCCCTTATTTTATCATTAAAATAATAATTTCTTAATAATCATGCATATGACAAATGACATAATCCTATTGGCTCTATCTAAACCTTAGGAATAACCATGCTTATGACAAGTATCATATTCTTATTAGCTCTATCTAAACCTTAGGTTATAATAATTATCATATTAATAACCAGCAATATTAATCAAACCTTATGTTATAATTAATATTCTTAAACTATAGGTTAAACTTATAAAATCCATAACTATTGTTAGGAGTTTCCAACTAAGTCCCGGCTTGAACCAAAATCCACAGTCATAAACATACTACAACTACTACTAGCTATTACTATTACTACTACTATCTAACTAGCTAAGTAAAGTTCTTGGACTCTACAGTAGCTAAATCTAATTGTGCATCTTCTGGGTCAAACTGCCATACAAAAATTAATTTAGATTACATATAAAGAAAATTAGTGAGATCACCTCCATGAATCAAAACAAAGGCAGATGAATTTACCTCATCCATATGGTCCTTTCCCAAAAAGATAGACTCTGTGTACTTCATCAAGCACACCCCGCAGTCAAACCCGTTCTGTTGTTGGGGCAAGTTCCCCTTGCCCGTGGTAATAATAAAGTTCTTAAATTTCAAATTTTTAGGCTTGGACAGAGAAAATAACTGGTCGATAGTCTTAAGTTGAACATAAATATACATTTATCAGCTGATAGGATTTAGACCTACACTTGTTCAATTATTTTAATGTCGAAACACACTTACCATTTTAGTGCAAACCTGACGTCGAGAGGTCTTGTGCATTGCACTTACCAAAGATTCCATCAAATTGGCTGTTACATTTTGAATATTGATATGGGCTAGAAACCAATGGTGGGCACCTTCAGTTTTCAAAGTGGAACAAGCATCTGCAATATAGTAAATTGAAAAGAAATAAATGTAAATATAAGTGTGCCATCACTCAAGAAAATTAGTACATGATACTAAAATTAGTAAATACTTCAGATTGAAAATACCTTCTGGCATGCTTTAAAATCTTCATCGTAGTACAACTTCGGTCACTCTTGCTCCCTCGCCATCCTTTCCACACTTGTCGAAGCGCCTAGCCGTTCCTTATACAAAATAAAAACACCAATTTCCTCTCTTATTTGCAGCTCAAATCATCAAACACAGAAGTACTCACAATACTAGTGAATACATTTTGTTTAATGGAAATCATACTGAAACACGAGTTGGCATGAACCATAATCGACTTGATCTTGAACCTTCCTTCTTCCTTTCTTCGCGGCTCAAGATTTGTGCAAAACAATCAATAACCTATAAGTGCAAAGAATCAAAATTATAAAAACAAAGTACTTCATAAATGAAATAGTAAAGAGTAATAAAAAATACTTACACTTCCATTGACCTAACCCTCTGGCCTCAACGATCCCATTACATATCTGCTCACATCAACTTTCCAAAACTTGCCCAACATATAGCTGCATCATTACAATATTTTATGATGAGACAATGCACTCATATTAGAAAGTTTTTTAAATTTAAAGCATAACGTACTACCATTGGTCCAGGATTCTTGAAAAAGATGAAGCGAAAAAACCTGAACATCTAATCAGTCATCCTTTTCTTCACTTTGAATGGGCCAACCACAGTTCCACCAGACTCCTTAAATGTCTCAAACGACTCCAAGTGAAAATTATCTTTCGGATCCTCCTCCACATCTTGAACTATTTCCTCCTTAACAATTATGGGTTGTTTCTCTTTTTCACAAAAAACTCACAACCTTAAACAAATCATCCTCTACCACTATTTCCTTATCCATTTTCCCCTCATTGACATTTTCCTCCTCCATTACTTTGCTAGATTCATTCAAGGAGGGTACACTATCTGATACCTCTCCAGCAACCTCATCCAAAACATCCCTAATAATTCATGATGCGTCGTTCTCCCTAGACAACTCATGTTTATCACTCTCCAACTCTACAGGTTTTGACAACTCTCCTTTAAAAGATAAAGTCCGCTGAACATTGGGCACTTTATCTCTTTCCTTCTTCTCGCTTGCAGCTTCTTTCTCTCCAACTCCTACCTCCACAACGTCTCTCCCAAAGTACCTTGAAACACACTTCCTAAAAAAACTCATCTCCTTCATAAAAATCTCTTGAGCCTGCATGACCTTTATGTCCATACAGCTGACCTCGCTCCTCGCCTTAGCAATGGCTTGCATCACATCCTCATTTGTAGCTTTTCCATAGGTATCTAATGCAGCACTTGGCAGGACGACATGAGTCCTTGTGAGCTTGATCTTTACATTAATTTTAATATCAGATTATCATTAACATAATCCAACCATATCAATACAAAATGTATAAAAACTTAAGAGGAAACGTACTGATTCACTCGTGTAACCATTGCGGTCATGAATCCAGTGATAGACGACCTTGCATTGTTTAGCATTCCAAAAATTAATTGGAGCCACGGTGCGGTCTAAAAAACTGTTACCCCATTCCACATGGGTCAGATATAAAAGCTACCAAAGGAACAAAGCATCAAGGTTATTGCTAAACCAACTGAAAAAAAAAGAATAATAAAAACAAAAATAAACAACAACAAATTAGCTCACCTATAAGAAAATTGTGCAGCCACCCACATTCTTTGTATTGTGAGTTCGATACTTATATAATGAGTTCATTAGGTATCCGAAGGCCATAGACGCCCAGTTCCTTTTTCAAATGACACTGGTCTCTATGAGGGAGTGAAGGTAATTGGTGCTTATGCCAGTGTCATTCGTCAGGCATGGCATGGATCTGATGGCAAGAAGTGCAAACTTTATAAGAAAGAGTGCATCAGCTTTGGTGGACTCTTTCAAGTCCTTCTCAAAAGCAGTCAGTGATGTGGTGTACTTTCGCATCCCAAAAACCTGCTCAATCTCCAAATTGTCTCTATCACTCTCCATTCCCATTGGTTCCCCACCATCATATATGGCAATAGCATCGGAGAGAAGTCGGTCCGACAACTGGATGGATCTGCTAAACAAATCAAGTCTGCTTATGGAAGGGTCAACATGCTCAATGAGCCAAATGACTATCCTTGTGTCTATTGGGGTTTTATGCCCTAATTAAAACCCAATTTCTTTGTAATCTCATTTATTATTAATAAAATAATATAAATCAATTTTTGACTTTGTCAATCACTTTACTCACATGTTTTATTTTCCTGATTATTTGTTTATAGCTAATCATATTTATAGTGACGTAATCATAGTGGAATATAAATATGATTATATGTTCAAAATAAGTTAGTCCTAAGATTATTCAGTGCACAGGATTTACACTGACTTGCCAATCTACGATATGATCTACTTACACATCGCAGTGTTATGTTCTTTCCAGGACATTAGCAAAGTAGATAAAATCGGATGTATTTGTTACGTCGGACTGGACCGATATTGATAGTAGATAGGATAAGAAAACATACCGTTATTATCTATTATAGTCATATCATATAGTTGACCATAGGTCAATTCAATCTCAATTCTGAGTGGTTAGGATTCTAATTGATTGTATTATTTGAGTTCTTTCACTTGTTCGTTACCGGCTTACCCTACTGACTAGCACATACTTACATCTTGGGAACTCAATAGTATAACTGAGTGGGAATGTTAATCATAGATATGAACATCTATAGCTTCTGATGAAGAAGTGAAACAATGGTTTCCTTTTAGTTTGGTTCAAGGTGCTAAATGATAGAGATCTCATTTCAGAAATTAATATTAGTTTACTGAAATATCATTTACAAGGAACTAACTATTTTAAGGATAAAATACAATGAGGGGTAAAACAGTATTTTAGTCACATCTCATTGTAGACCGTCTATAAAGGATTGAGTGATAATTATGGTTGTAACAATGGATAATTAATAACGTATCTATATTGCTTATAGAGTGTTCTATGAATTCAAGAGTGCAATTCTAAGTCTTTAGTGGAGTCATGAGGAATTAATAAGTTAGTAAATTTATGATAAGTTATTGGAGCTTGATTTCACAGGCCCATGGTCTCAACTGTGTCTTAGATAAAATCATCTAGATAGTCTCAATTAATAGATTTAATTATCAATTAGAATTATCAAAGTTGACTAGGTCAATTTTGGATAGTTTCACAGAGCTATGTAATTTAGAGAATAAAAGAGATTTTAGGGAAAATTTATTAATTAAGACAAATTGGTGTCCAAATTAATAAATAAGTTTAAATCAAGGTTCAAATTATAAATAATTAATTGGATAAATTATTTAATAATAAATCAGTAGAAAATAATATAGGCCTTGATTTTAAGTCCAACGAGCTTGTAATTAATTGGGAAATTTCATGGGCCTAAAGCCCATGGGAATTTCGACCTAGGGCTGATAATTGGCCATTATCTTATTGATTTTTTAATTAAATAAGTAACTTAATTGATCCTATAAAAGAAATCCAAGTGAGAGTTGAAAATAGATGATAGAAAGACTATCTGACAGAAAATCAAAAGATCTATTATTGATGCTCTCGGTTTTAGATTCTATTTACAGCATAAGTCATTTTCTAAGCCTCAATATTCTCTTCTATTCTTCTTATTATTTTATCTATCTCATGCGTTGAGAATTGTCTACTCTAGTCTAGGTGATTCTAAGAATACTTTGGAAGGCTATGAAGAAAATTGAAGAACGGTTCCGTTTCTTGGTGATACCCTGCGACAGAAAGGATACAAGGGTTAGATAAACAGAAGGAATGACTCAATCATTCTGCTACACAATACTGTAAGTGTTCTTATCATTATCTCTATATGAATTCAATTTTAGAAACATGTTCTAGGTTTTCTTATATTAATATGTTTAAAATACGATTTACATGAAAATAATTAAGATCCTGTATAAGTTTTCCCAACAACTGGCCTCAGATCCATTGGTATTCTTTATTTTCATGCATGAACATGGTAAAAATTGAATTATTTTATGTGTTGAATAATTGGATGGATTTCATATTTTTTATGAAGCATATTGATTCTTATGTGATTACTAACAAATTTAGGTTATTTTGTTGTGTTTTCTATGTAATTAATTTTTATAAATTATTTATTTAATATAAAACATGGTAAAAATTATTTAGAAAACGCTTTTAGATTAAAAACTACCCAAAATTTTATTGGAAAAAAAAAATTCGGGCTCTAGCCGCTGCCATAATTTCGCTAGCCGCAACCTTTTCTTAAATTTTGGGCTCTGGCCGCGGCCACTTTTTCACTGACCACGGCCTGCGATGAATTTTTTCTTAAATTTTCAAGCTTTGGCCGCGACCATTTTTTCATTGGCTGCGGCCTACGATAATTTTTTTCTTAAAATTCGAATTTTGAATGTATTTTTTAATGGGTTAATACAAAAATATTTTTTTGAAATACGATATTTTTGTTGTTTGATCTTTTAAAAAATAGATATTTTCTACAAGGATTCAAATTAAAATTTAAAAATAGGTTAACAAATTAATTTTAAATATATTAATATATTAAAATATTATAATTAAGTTATGAGATATTAAAGATATTTTTGAATAAAAAAAGACATCATGTTTAGGCTTAGTTATTTTAACCATAAGAATGTAAGAGGCATTAAGCTTAGCTACTGAAGGTAGCTCCCTTTTGTTTGGTTGTATGATTTAGTCCTTTGGACTTTGCCTTGTATATTTCGGTTTGTGATTAATGAAATTCATCTTTCTTGATAAAAATATATATATATATATATATATTTTTGAAATCTTTTATTTGAAAATAAAAATATCTGATTATTCTATGGATTTTAATATTTAAATAATTTGAAATTTGAAAATTTGTTGACTATATATTTTTATAGATATTTGAATTTGTTTAACTGTTTCAGATACTTTTTCAAAAACAGTAGATGATATTTGTTTTTGAAAATTAATAACTAGTTAAATGTTTAAAAATATCACATTTTTAAACTAATTAATAAAATATTTTTTTAATAAATGGGTTTTAAATTAACTTTAGTTAATTTTTGATAAATCATATTTAAATTAAATTAATATTTTTTTCAAAATGACCAAAACTAAGTTGATTGTTAATAAATGAAATTTAAATTAGCTCTTGTTAATTGTTGATAAATTTCGTTTAAATTGACTTATTTATTTTTGCAAAAATTTAATTAATTCAAATTTTTGGATAAATTCTAGAAATTAACTGTGGTATTTTTGCAAATGAAATAAATTGTGTTATTTTTGCATAAATTCATAGATTTGCTCATATAGTATCATGATTAGGTCCATCCAATTATAACATGTCTGTTTGCACTATATGCGGTATTTTTCAATTGGGCTTAGATGCGTATAGTGGACCATATATTTGATTAATATATGGATCTTGCTAAATAAAACATTCATAAAATGATATGTTTTATTTGGGCCCAATAGAAAATGTAAAGTTTAAATTCCTCTCTTGTGGGTGGTTCCACTTGTGAAGGCTCATTTGTTTTGCATGACTAAAGTGGGCATAATCAACTAATAACAATTAATAAAATGAATATTTAAAATCCTGTCTTTTGGACCTTGTATGGAAGTATGGGGGCCTTAGTAGTGGGAACGACATACTGGACCCAGCCCTCCTCCATACAAGCCCAATTTTTAAGGCCCACTTGCCTGAGTTGGACTTAATTGTATAGGTTCATTATAATAGTTAAACCTTTAGCAACAAATTAATTCTAATTTAATTGAATTTATTTCAATGTGACACTTTAGAATTAATAGAAGATTATAGGACTTTGGTTTTTAAATTTTAATCTTATAATTTTTTTTGGAGAACCATAGTCATTAATTTTTTAAAAATAATAATAATACTATTTTTATAATGAGCTTATTTTAAGAATTATATTCGATCTCCACCGTTGGTTTAACAAGGTCAATAGCTTAATGAGGCATCGAGACGCTTTGATTCATCCCCCTATGGAAGGTGTTCATTAGTTATTTTAACAATGTTAGATTTTGAAAGATAGATAATTATAGGTCAAATTCTACTAGACTCACCCCTACGGTGACTACTAGGACTAAATCGATGATTATCGAAACCGTGGGTCTAGCTCATAAAATAAGAGATTTTATTTTCTTATTTTGATCCAATAGTAGGTTGTTAATGATGGTGTCCATTATTAAATAAGTTTACAACTTTATTTAACTAGTGATATTTTTTACTCTCGCCAACCGGGATAAGGATATCATAGATTAGTTAAAAACCTAAAGAAATAGAGATATGATAGTTTTTTGTATTTTTTTCTCATATCTTACATATTTTTTGTATTGCTGTGCTATTTCTTGAAATTTGTGAGAATGGAAGTTTTATTGAGCAAATTTGATTGATTTCTATTTTATTGATAACTGGTAGTTTTAAGTATGGCTGAGTCTACTCCCATCCTTTCTCAATTTTCGATGGAGAAACTCAATGGAGAAAACTTCCTTAAGTGGAAGCAGAATATCAACATAGTGTTGATTGGTGACAACTCCAAGTTCGTCATGATTGGGGAATCCTCAGAAGTTCCAGCTAAAAGAGCTCCCAAGTCTGTAAGAGATAAATATGAGCGTTGGCAGGCGGCTAATAACAAGGCACGACACTACATGTTGATTAGTATGGTCGACACTCACAAGACAAAGATGGAGACTGTCTAGACGGCCTATGAAATCATGGATCAGCTCCAAGACATGTTCGATGCAAAGTTTGTGCATACTCGTTTTGAGGCCACCAAGAAATATGCCAATGCTCGGATGGCACCATCTCCACATGTTCGTGATCAACTCAACTATGGTCTGACGCAGCTCATGCAATAGCTTCAGACTTTCGAGTCTATCATGGGTGGACCAAGCAAAGGAGGAGAAAAGAATACTACTGTTGCTGCTGCTGATCCAGCTAAGGCTGAAGCTAACCAAGCTTCGTCTTTGAAAGTTAGAAACAAGAGGAAAGATGGACAAAAAAACAACCCCATGTCTGCAAAGGCTGCAAAGACGAGTGCACAACCAAGTGCACATACGCCTAAGGGGAAGAAAAAGAAAAAAAAAAAACAAGAAAGGTAAAGGTAAGTGTTTTCACTGCAAAGAGAAGGAGCATTGGAAACATGATTGCCCCAAGTTTCTAGCAGTGAAAAACAAAGCTTCTTGAATCGTGGGAGGAAGTGGACGAAGGCGGCTTAAAGCTTAGAGTTGGGAACAGAGTGTTCGTTATGGTCAAAGCTGGAGGAAGAGATCGCCTGAAGTTCGGAAATAAATATTTAATTTTAAAAGATGTATTTTTTATTCCGGATTTTAGTATAAATTGAATTTCAATTTTCATGTTACAATTAGAACAATTTGTTATGAATTTCACAAGTTTTAATATATTTATTTTATTCAATGGATCACAATTGTGTATTGCATGTTTGGAAAATGGGCTTTATATTCTGTGGCCTAATGAACCCCTCGCTCATAACAATGTTTTATTCAAAGTAGCTAAATCTAGGACTAATAAACGTCAAAAGACCGATAACGATAACATGACATATTTATGGCATTTGACACTAGGTCACATTGGCTATGATAGAATTCAAAGACTTACAAAGGATGGGCCTTCGAGAGAACTCACCTTAGGTGAATTACCTGTCTGTGTATCTTGTCTAGAAGGCAAACTGACTAAGCGTCCATTCTCTGCAAAGGGTGATAGGGTCACTGAACCACTTGGACTTGTTCATTCAGATGTTTTTTGACCTTTGAATGTACAAGCGAGGGGTGGTTTTGAGTATTTCGTCACTTTCATTGACAATTACTCTAGATACTCATGTCTTTACCTAATGCATAGGAAATTAGAAACATTTTCAAAGTTTCAAGAATTCCTAGCTATGGCTCAGAACCAATTAGGTAAAATGTTAAAGATATTGTTATCTGATAGGGGTGGAGAATATTTGGATATGCAGTTCCAAGATCATTTAATTGAACTTGAGAATTTATCACAACTTACTGCCCTAGGTACTACGCAACAAAATGGTGTAGCAGAACGCCGGAACAGAACTTTATTGGAAATGGTTAGATGCATGCGTAGTTACTCAACTCTGCCAACTTCATTTTGGGGACATGCAATTGAAACAGTGAATGACATTCTAAATGTCATACCATCAAAATCAATCCCCAAACACACCTTTAGAATGATGGAATGGTTGTGAACCTAGCTTACGTCATTTTAGAATCTGGGGGTGTCCTGCCCATGTCCTGGGGAAAAAGGAAGGAAAGCTAGAATCGCGAACCAAAGTTTGCATGTTTGTTGGCTATCCTAAAGGCACTCGGGATGGACTTTTCTATAGTCATTCAGAAAAGAAAGTGTTTACTTATGCGAATGCTACTTTTCTGTAAAAATGACTATGTCCAAAACTTCAAACCACGCAGCAAAGTAGTTTTAGAGGAGATGGTTAAAGAATTAACTCCAACCAATATTCCATCATCATCAATGCAAGTTGATGATGTATTTCCCACTCTTCATGTACAACCGACACAATTCGATTTAAATGAAGAAAGTACCAATGTTCCTAAGCAAACAGTTGTGGAGCCTCATCGTAGTGGGATGGTTACTAGGAACCCAGTTCGCTATGGTTTGGATGGTGAAACCAATATGGTTGTTGGTGACACTGGTGACGGTGATCTGTTGTCTTTCAAACAGGCAATGGCTAGTCCTGAAAAGGAACTATGGCTCGAAGCCATGAAACAGGAAACGGAGTCCATGTACTCAAATTCTATCTGGAATCTTGTGGAAGCACCTAGTGACTTTAGGGCCATTGGGTGCAAGTGGATCTACAAGAAGAAATGAGGTGTTGATGGAAATATTGAAACTTATAAAGCTTGATTAGTGGCAAAGGGTTATATCGAAAGAGAAGGCATGAATTATGAGGAAACTTTTAGTCTGGTAGCCATGCCCAAGTCCATTCACATCCTCCTATCCATAGAATATGCTCTCGACTATGAGATCTGGAAAATGGATGCCAAGACAGATTTTCTTCATGGGAAGCTTGACAAAGTCATTTATATGGATCAGCCAAAAGGATTTAAAGTAGCTGCATAAGAAAAAAAAAGTTTGCAAGTTGAATAGGTCCATTTATGGACTTAAGCAAGCTTCTCGTTCCTGGAATCTTAGGTTTGATGAAATAATCAAAACCTATGGCTTTGAACAAAATATTGATGAGCCTTGTGTTTACTAACTAAAGGCAAATCAAATAGTGGTATTCCTGGTTCTTTATGTAGATGATATCCTACTCATTGGAAACAATGTTAAGAAATTATCAGATGTGAAGAATTGGCTGAACACTCAATTCTAGATGAAGGATTTGGTTGAAGCAAGTTATGTTCTAGGAATCCAAATCATTAGGGATAGAAAGAGCAAAATCTTAGTTCTATCTCAAGCAGCTTGCATAGATATAATGCTTGAATGTTTCTCAATGATAAATTCCAAGAAAGGACGTCTACTGTCCTGCCATGGAATTCATCTTTCAAATAAGCAGTCTCCCTAGACTCCTGAAGAGGAATATGCAATGAGAAAAGGTCCTTACGCATCTGCAATTGGAAGTTTGATGTATGCCATGTTGTGTACTAGACCAGATTTCTGCTATGTAGTGGGAGTAGTGAGCATGTATAAGTCAAACCCACGACCATAACATTGCATAGTAGTTAAGCATATTCTGAAGTATTTAAGGCGGACTAGGGATTATATGTTAATCTACATGGGTGGTGTACTGAACCCTGTAGGCTACACCGATTCTGATTTTCAGACTGATGTCGATGACAGGAAGTCTACTTCTGGAATGGTGTTTACTCTTGGGGGTGGAGCTGTGATATGGAGAAGCGTAAAGTAGTCTGCGATTTCAGATTCCACCATGGAGGCTAAATACATAGTTGTGTCAGAAGCAACTAAGGAAATAGTCTGGCTAAAGAAGTTCTATTCAGATCTTGGTGTGATTCCAAAAATGGATAAATCGCTTGTGTTGTTTCGTGACAACACAAGAGCGATAGCCAACTCGAAAGAACCTCGAAGTCACAAGAGGAGTAAGCATATAGAAAGAAAGTATCACATAATTCAAGAATATGTGTCCAGGGGAGATGTGAAGGTTATGAAGATTGCATCTGAAGACAATCGTGCAGATCCGTTTACAAAGACACTACCAGAAGCTACATTTGATAAGCATATCAAGGAAATGGAATTACTAGAATTAAGGCATTAGTTTCAATTAGTGCAAGTGGGAGTTTTTTTGAGTTTTATGCCCTAATTAAAACCCAATTTCTTTGTAATCTCATTTATTATTAATAAAATGATATAAATCAATTTTTGACTTGGTCAATCACTTTTCTCACATGTTTTATTTTCATGATTATTTGTTTAATATAAACTTCTATTAAATCTTGATCATATAGCTAATCATATTTATAGTGACATAATCATAGTGGAATAAAAATATGATTATATGTTCAAAATAAGTTAGTCCTAAGATTAGTCAGTGCACATGATTTACACTAACTTGCCAATCTACGATATGATCTACTTACACATCGCAGTGTTATGTTCTTTCCAGAACATTAGCAAAGTAGAGAAGATCGGATGTATTTGTTACATCGGACTGGACCGATATTGATAGTAGAAAGGATAAGTAAACATACTGTTATTATCTATTCTAGTCATATCATATAGTTGACCATAGGTCAATTCAATCTCAAATTTGAGTGGTTAGTATTCTAACTAATTATTTTATTTGAGTTATTTGACTTGTTCGTTACCAACTTACCCTACGAACAAGCCCATACTTACATCTTGGGAACTCGGTAGTATAATTGAGGTAGAGTGTTAATCATAGATATGAACATCTATAGCTTCTGATGAAGAAGTGAAACGATGGATTCCTTTTAGTTTGGTTCAAGGTGCTAAATGATAGAGATCTCATTTCAGTAATTAATATTAGTTTACTGAATATCATTTACAAGGAACTAACTATTTTAAGGATAAAATACAATGAGGGGTAAAACGGTATTTTATTCCTATCTCTTTGTTGTAACGCCCTGGATAGCCAAGACCGTTACATTGTGTGTTTATAAAGGTGCAAGACTTGCTAATCAAATTGTTTAATTTGAAACGTGTCACTAAAACTATAGTTGAACTGGGGTTAAAAGATTTTGGCCTCAAAAGCTTCATTTCTTATAAACAAACATTTTCTTTACATGGGATCCCAAAAGTAGTAAAGTTAAAAGACAGTCTGCAAAATTTTAGGATAAAAGTACAGTGATTAGCCTCTCTAAGGCAAAACAGACAATTAATCTTTTCTCGTCCTGTTCCACTCCTCGGCCGTGGCGGCTGATCAGCTACTATGTACATTCAGCCCCGCAGCTCTCCATCTCAGGATTGGTCCAACTTGCCCTTGCCTTTACCCGCACCACGTAGCACCCATGAGCCAAGGCCCAGCAAGAAAACACAATAACAGAGCATAATCAATCAACAAACAATCAAATATCTCATACTGCATAAGCATGTACTCAACAGTCTAAACATTCATGTTAATCAAGTATTCAGCATACCAAGTATATCATTTCATATCAGTAATCAATTTACATATGATAACTAGGGTTAACGCCCTTAGGCCGCACCCTATTTTTACCCCACTAACTCCGGCCCGCTTAAACTGAGCTCGGTGAATATTAAGTTGTCCTTAACTACCAGTGGCCGAGCCGGACCCTGTGTGTAAGTATTATTTACGGCCCCCTTAGGTCGTTTATCGCTTGTCCCATGGAATAATACCATCTATGACATCATACAGATATAGGGAGCTCTTAGTCCCATCACAAACATATAACCGGGTGCAGTTTTCTTACCTTTAGATTTTGCTAGCTTTGTTCAACTTGATCCTCAAGCATGATCTCGTCTGAACCCTAGTGTACACCTAGTCACAGCCATAGATCAGAATCATCACCAATCCTCAAGTCCAAAACCTAGCCTCGGCACCAATCCCGAGCCCTCGGGAAGCCCTAATTCCACCAAACGGGGTGGTGGAATCAAACCCCGAAGCTGCAGGCAAAAACCCTTGAAAATAACCCAAAAACCCCTTTATGGAAACAGGGTAGCGCTACAGGACCCTAAGGAGAGCGCTATAGCGCTACAAATAGAGCCAAAAGGCTCAGGAACTTTGGGACCTAGCTCTGTAGCACCCAGTGACTAGCGCTGTAGCGCTAGTCACAGCACAGCCCTGCACAGCTTTTTCTCCTTCGAATTTCTCGAGCCAAACCTTCTCAAAACTCAACCAAACCTCAAACAAACTTCAAAACAAGCCTCCCAACATCCTCAACTCATCCCATAAGTCCCAACCACAAGAGATTCAATCACATGCACCCCAAAACACAAAATCCACCATGGCTGAACCTAAAGCTCAAAATCTCAGCAAAACCACAGAAATCACAAAACTTGAAACTAGAGTTTCTTACCTCTGATGGATGAGCTCAACTTAGGTTATCCTCCACACTAGCTTAGCCTTCACCTCCCCAAAGCTTCAGCCTCAACTCCCTAGAATTCCCCATCAATGCTCAGCTCAAAATCCATATCAATACTAAGAACTAGAAACTAAAAGACAACCTTAGACCTTACCTCAAATGGATGGACTTCTCTTGCTAATTCCTCAAGCCAGACCAAGGACCCTAGCCTCAAGCTCCTGCCCAGACTCTCCCTGAATTTCAGCTCAAAACTCCTTGAATAAATGAGGAAGAAACCTAAACCGAATGGGAGAAGAAATGACCCCTGTTTTCCTTCTTTCTTTTTCTTTTTCTTCTTCTTTTCTTTAACTTCCTTCAGATTCTAGACTTCCCACTAAGGCATAAAGCCAACACAACACTTAACTCCTATCCTTTGTAAGCCAAATGACCACAATACCCTCCCATTAAAATTTAAGCCCTTAATCCATCCAAGGACATTCTGGTCATTTATTCCCAATTCCCGCTAATTCCTCGAGTGTCTCTAATATTTACCGCTTACTTCCCAATACCTAAAAAATCACCAATTATATTCCCCAATATCAAAATAGACTCCAATATATTCTCTAAATTCCCAGAAATACCCCCAGGCTCGCCCCGAGCCGGGTATAAATCCCCGCCATGAATTTTCCGCTGAACCGCTCACTAGGATCGTCTCGAGTCACATATTAAAAATATATCCACATAATAATGTGGTCTCGACAATTTATCACAAATATATACAGTTATGCCCTCAACGGTCCAAATTTACGACTATGCCCTTCTAGCCTAGTCAGGGCCTACATGCATACTAATACACATAGTCATGCATCACAGATATTCAAATAATCATATAATATGTGTTTAATCATTAAATCACATACAATCCAGTTATGCCCTCTCGGCACACTAATCAAGGCCCTTAAGCCTTATTAGTAAATTTGGGTCGTTACATTTGTAGACCGTCTATAGATGATTGAGTGATCATAATGGTTGTAACAATGGATAATTAATAACGTATCTATATTTCTTATAGAGCGTACTATGAATTCAAGAGTGCAATTCTAAGTCTTTAGTGAAGTCACGGGGAATTAGTAAGTTAGTAAATTTATGATAACTTATTGGAGCTTGATTTCATAGGCCCATGGTCCCCACTGTATCTTGAATAAAATCATCTAGATAGTCTCAAATAATTGATTTAATTATCAATTAGAATTATCAAAGCTGACTTGGTCAATTTTGAATAGTTTCACAGAGTTATGTAATTTAGAGAAGAAAAGAGATTTTAGGGCAGATTTATTAATTAAGAGAAATTGGTGTCTAATTAATAAATATGTTTAAATCAAGGTTCAAATTATAAATAATTAATTTCATAAATGATTTAAATAATTATTTAATTAATAAATCAATAGAAAATAATACAGGTCTTGATTTTAAGTCCAACGGGCTTGTAATTAAATGGAAAATTTCAAGGGCCTCTAGGGCTGATAATTGGCCATTGTTTTATTGATTTTTAATTAAATAAGAAACCTACTTGAGCCTATAAAAGGAATGTTAAGTGAGAGTTGAAAACAGATGACAGAAAGACTATCTGACAGAAAATTAGAAATCTTTTCTTGATGCTGTAGGTTTTAGATTCTCTCTACAGCATAACTCATTTTCTAAGCCTCAATATTCTCTTCTATTCATCTTCTTATTTTATCTATCTCATGTGTTGAGAATTTCCCACTCTAGTCTAGGTGATTCTAAGGATACTTTGGAAGGCTGTGAAGAAAATTGAAGAACGATTCAATTTCTTAATGATACCCTGCGACAGAAAGGATACAAGGGTTAGAGAAATTGAAGGAAGGACTCAATCATTTCGCTGCACAATAATGTAAGTGTTCTTATCATTATCTCTTTATGAATTCAATTTTAGAAACATGTTCTAGGTTTTCTTATATTAATATGTTTAATATACGATTTACATGAAAATAATTAAAATCATGTATAAGTTTTCCCAACAGTGTCAATGTACGGGCCTTCCTCCCTTTATGAATGTGCTGAAATCGGGATTGAGGACATCATCCTTCTACTCTAGGTTGAGCGACTTTACAATGCTCGACAGCCTTTCAAATGTTCATCTACCATAAACCATATATGACTCCTCTGTCTTCAACGTCCCCTCCTCCTCCCCGAATTCAGACTGTTTATCTTTCTCCTTGCCACCTTTCACCTTCTTTTCCTTCGGATCCTTTTTACTTAACTCTTCTTCTTGTAAGGGATCATCCCCACTCCATCGTGCCTTCTTGTCCACTGGTAGTGCCTTAAGCTCTTTCTGCAAATTCTCCTTTGCTTGAAAATGAGAATTAAATACTTCATTGGCCAGTACAAACAGGACAAGAATTGGATAAAAAACTAAAAATAAAACTAACAAACAAACAATGAGTAATATGAATTACTACAAACTAACCTCTTTGTCAGTCATTTTCTTGTGTGCAGCCCGATATGGTTTATACTGTGCTTTGCTGCATAAATACAAGCAAGTTAGCAAATTAAATTTAATTTTACAACATAGGTATGTACTTTAAAAACACTACATAAACAGTGAAAAATACCAAGATATTACAAGAAGTTTTTCCATGCTGGAGCATTTTCCTTCTTCAGATTGATCTCCGCGTTTTGGTTTCTACCTTTCGCTTCTTCCTACTTTTAGGAGCCATGTATGCAAACCTATTAAGCATAATGGAATTTATGAATATACCAAATCTAATAATATATTATCTTACTAAAAGTATCTTCATTCTATAATTTCAATTCAATGTCTAATTATCAATATATGCTAATCCGACTCAGTACACATATTAAAAGAAGTAGTACACAATACTATAATGTGATATCAATATAAGCTAATCCAACTAAGTACACATATTCTAGCTCTACCTTTGATTTTTATGAAACAAAACAAAAATTTTGAAGCCACCTAAAACAGAGTCACAGAAAACAAAAAAACTTCTTCTATTTGAAGTTTGTTAAACTCATTTTTTGGGCATTTATGACATTTGAACAAAACTGCAATTATAAAGGAATGATGAACAGAGCACAAAGGAGTTCCTGTTCTCACGAAGTACAAAGAAAATTATCAAGCGCTAACAGAAGAGATTGGGTTACGTAGCCACATTCTTTAATCTCTGTTCGCACAAGGCAAACCATTACACGCTAACAGAATGATCATGCTCATTCAGCACACAACATCCATGCTAACAGAGATAGCAAAGGAGTACAAAGTTGTCATTTATCAAAATATAACTATATTTCTGTTGTAATGTATTATTTGCGGGCCAAGCCCAATAACTTAGGCCCATGATCTAATTGTAACCCTAAACTCCTCACTATAAATTAGAGGAGATGGGATAGAAATTGGGGGGAGGCAATTGATAAAGATGAAACTCCATGATGGTAGAAACAAGTCCTTATGTAATGTAAAAACGAAGGAGGACTATAGAACAACAAGTGACATAGGTTCGGCGGAAACTATGCTTCTTTAAGCTTAAATATTAATAAAAGTGACTAAGTGAACATAGGTCATCTCTTTGGGGCCGAACCACTATAAAATATGGTGTTATTTATTTGATTATATCTCTATTCTTGAATCCATGCTCTTATGTTCTCAAGTTGATGAAAAACGGTGTCTATAATTTGGTGCTTTCATTGAGAGAGTAAATTCAAGATGAAGAGGTTCAATCTAACGAAGTCTATGAATAAAGACTTTGATGAAGTCATCTCCAGAAGACTCCAAACTTCATCAAGTGCCAGAACAATACACCTGTTTATTTTTATCTAGGCCATATGCAGAGCAATTGCAAGTTGTAAGCAAACACCACATTTGTCAAAACAAGTCGCAGATCTATGTGAAAAATAATTTCACTTAATTGCGTCCAAATTGGGGCACAATGCTGAAATGAAAAATCCAACGACTATGAGTTACAAGGTGGAGCAATCACGACAGTTCAAGGATAGATCCACTTATGGCGGACGCTTGTTCAAGTTATGAATAGTGATAAAATCATTGCTTGTAACCCTATTTGCAGTTATGCATTTATGGAATCGATGGATATCACAACAATGCTTGTAAACCTAGAAAAGATCTCTTAGTCGTTCACTTGTATACAACACATTAGAACAGAAAGTATGAGTATGCAACCTGTTCGCCTATGATTATAAACTATAAATCCTCGAAAAATAGATGTGCGCTCATGCATACACTCCAAAGGTGAACAAGGAATAGGCAACCCTAGCTATCCGAAAAAGGAAACATGTTCTCCCATAATGGTCTATACTAGGCGAACGGGAAGTTAGGAGGGCTCGGAAACCTTGCAAGGCTAGTGTGTGGAATTTTACTTGCTTCAATGTCTTTATTAGGGGCAAGAGAAACCAAAGAAGGATTGGAATAACATGCCAAATGCATGTTCGTTTCTATGTTTCCACGCAAAAAGAGAACATGCTCGTCCATTGTAGCCTATACAAGGCGAACAGGAATGTAAATATATGTTTAAAATTCTTCCAAGCTGTTAAGAGAATTATGTTCTCGTGCCTAAGAGAATCTTGCTCTCAAGGGTAAGAGAATCTTGTTCTCACGCCTAAGAGAATCCTGTTCTCACGCCTATGTACAAGAATCATGTTCACCCTATATCACAGGCAATTCTAGATGACGTATACGAGCTATCAAGGACATTAAATTGTAAGCTTCATAACACCCGAGATCAAATTCACGCTCTCATGGCAAAGAGGGTCTGTCAATTCGTTTATAAGCCTTGAAAACTATTAGGAGTGAACGAAGCTTCAAAAATAAAGGGATCTTATGGAAATAATAGCACAAAATCATTAGTGAAAATTCTGAGGTCGGAGACATTCAAGCTATAGGCAGAATTTATCTTCGAGGCTAACCTATATGTACCCTTCGAGCCAAATCATATAAGTCGTTCGAGCTGATCACCACTTGAACAAGTTATTTGAGCGGTATCCGGTACTCACACCCGAGTTGGTCATCATTCCACAAAATTCATTCAAGCCATAAATGAAGTCCATCTCCGAACTAAATCACAGTTTACAACTGAGTTGGGGACAAAGTTCATCTTCGAGATAATAATCACCCAAGCTGAAACTACAACATAAATTTCTATTCTCAACCATACTTGTTTTCGAGACAATGATCAAACTAGTAATTTCATGGTTTTCGAGATGACATGAACGCCTATTCGGGAGGACTTGGATTTCGAGGTCCTATCCGCTCATTAAAAGCTCATGCTATGCGAACAGGAATAAGGGAACTAAGCTCGAAGTATAAGGCTCAGGACCATTTCAAGGTCACCACAAAACCCTGTTCACACGCACAAGGGACAACTTGACTTAACCCTTCAATGAAGCTTGTTCACAACCTTCATAATCCTTTAAGGAAACATGTTCGCTCATGAATCCTTACAAAGGGTGAGCAGGAATAAGGGAGCACATCATGGAATATTACGCTCGAATCATCTCGAGATCACTTTGTGTGACCCTTGAATGAAACCTGTTCACCCCTTCATCTACACATGGGGCGAACAGGATATATCAAAGACATTCCGAGGAAAAACATGTAATCTTTGCTGATGAGATTTTGAGCTTATCAATACTCATTATCAAGATAAATTCCAAGCTGACTTGAACAAGTTGTCTCTGAAATAATGTGTACATGATGCACACACACGGAACGAACAATCCAAAGAAATCAAAGGAGCTTGACTATATAACGAGCCTAGATTAACCAACACAAATAAATTGATATAAGGATAAATTTGGAATTCTAGATTAGCCAACAATATTCAATAATCGATATAGTTGGAATTTTTTGCAAAATAGTTTCAACCTCGCAACCTTGAGACCATCCTCGAGGATGAGGAAAAGTTACTATCATTAAGCAAGAAATAACCAGATTAACGAGACTGGACGAACAGAACAATAACAATTCGCATACAAGTTGGCTGGAGCACGTTTTCTCCTATTTACACATCTACATAAAGAAAGCAAGAAGTAATAATTTCAGGGCTCACCTCGGACTCATGACCACACCAACCCGAAGATGAGCCTGTTCGCCTATGTAACGCCCTACTACCCAGGGACTGTTACGTTGTACATTTTAAACAGTGCTAAACTCGCTAAATTAGCCATTTGGCCATAATCGTGTAACTAAGTGCGATTACAGTTTAGGGTTAAAATTTTTGGTTAAGATACAACGTTTCACTAAAACGTTTACTGTATACATTGGGATCCCAAAAATATATTTTAAAGGATAATTACAATAAAATATTTACAACCAGCCGACCTAAGTGGCAATTTAGGGTTTAACCCTAGTTCCTCTTTAAACCCTCAGTCTTGGTGGTCAAGCAGCCACATATGTACACATCGTCACCTAAGCTCTCCAACTCAAGGATGGTCCAACTTTCTTTTGCCTTTACCTGCACCACATAGCACCCGTGAGCCGAGGCTCGAGCAAGAAAACTCAATATGCTTATGAACAGGTAATAATATGTCACTAAATCATAATAGCATGCCTAGCAATAATAGCCCTATTCATGCATGCAAGCAAGTCCAAATAAATGATTATAAGGTCATGCGTCTGAATAGATGATTAATGAGTCAATCTCTGGGGACCTGCTTCTTGAATAGATGACTGATGAGTCAATTTCTGGGGATATGCTCCCTGAATAGATGACTAATGAGTCTATCTCTGTGTGGGTGACTAATGAGTCACACCCTGTATAGGTGACTAATGAGTCACACTCTGTATAGATGATTAATGAGTCTATCTCTGTTGGGTGGCTAATGAGTCACACTCTGTATAGATGACTAATGAGTCTATCTCTATGTAGATGACTAATGAGTTTATCTCTGAGGTCCCATGCCCTCCTAGCCATGTGATGTTTCAGTCACCTGAGCTTATAGCCCTGGCTCTATATAACTAGCCTTTAGACTAGACAAGCGCTTTTGTTTTCATTGAACTTAGGGTCAGTCAAGAATTTCATGCTTATGATGATAATTCTTATGCCGATTAGATCTAATATTTTTGGCTTGCGTTAAACACGCTAATACCGTTCTTGACTCATAAGCCAATACCATACGACCAGTGCTCAGTACTACTGCCGAACTTGACTAATAAGTCACAACTTTACAGTCAATACTGACACCATTGCCGATTCCTGACTCATAGGTCAGTTCCACTCACAAGTAAGCAATACCACCAGGCATATATCATATGTCAAATATCCAAATACAGCACATTCAGCATGCTTACTCAACAATCACTAGCATAATTATGATCATGCACATTCATAGAGACTCAAGCTCTTATAAATCTCATATTCAACATTCATGCCATGCCCTAATCACATGTGTCTTATGCATCACATGCATCACATGCATCACATACTGGGTGCAGCATTCTTACCTTTGGTCCAAACACAAGTTACCAATAAACGATCCTTAAGCACAAACCTGTTTCAAGCCCCCTAGTGATAACCTAGTCACAACCATAATAAAAAAACCTCATCAAAATGAGTAAATAAATAATTTCAAGCCCAAACCTAGCCTCCAGGACATCAAACCCTACTTAACAGGGTAGTAGAATCGATCCCAAGCCCTTAGAGTTAAGTTCCCATAACTAAAAACCCATTTTGGCCATTTCTGCCCTTTTGGACCGCGGCCCCAAAAACCCAGGTCGCGGCCTGATCAAGAACAGGGGCTAAACCCCTCTCTTTTTGCGTCATGGGCAGCGGCCCAAAGTGCCCCAAACAGCCAAAAGCCTCATTTTTTCAAGCCTGGTTCACGTCACACAATAAAAAGGTTGCGGCCCAACCATGAACACAGCCATGAAACTCTGATTTTCCCATTTCAAATCCTTCCAAAAACCTATCCAAACATACCCAAATCTCATAAACAAAGTTCCCAATCATCTCAATGGCCCAAAACCACCAAAACCGAAGTTTCAATTCATCCAAAAACTCCTCAAAACGAAAAATTAAATTTCAAAACTTAAGAAATTCTAGGAAATGGAAACTCAGATATTCAAAGCTTAAATTACCTCTGATTATGTCGTTTCTCACCAAATCCTCCGACTATTAAGCTTCTAATCTTTCCTAGAATCGCTATGCCTCGATCCTTGCTTGAATCCGAGTCCTAAAACTCAAGTTTCCTTCGAAAATGCAATCGGGTGTCGAAAATGGAATGGGAGGGAGAGAGAACGTTCTGAACGTTCTTTTATTATTCTTAACAGGTTACTTCAAGCTTAAGTAACCTCAAGCAAATCCTAATGCTCGGGCCCCGAAAACGCCCCCCAGCGTAAAATAGTCAAAATTCCCATAATTTCCCCCTAATCTCACTAACTCCTATTTTATCATCAAATATTTATTCCCATTACCCAATATCCCGGTAATGGGCTAAATACCCCTTGACTCACTCTGAGTCAAGTGTAAATCATGTTGTGACTTTCTCACTAGCTTAGCTCCTAGGATCATCTCATGCTGAGTAACCGTAGCATAACCAAATAATAATGAAGCACCACACATATACCACATATATGCCAAATATACCCAAAATGGCCAAAATATGAAAATTGCCCAATTTAACAGAAATGGGCCCACATGCATATTTAATACACCGAAACATGCATATCAATTCATATTATGATATAACTCACATATTCATATAATGATACACATAAATATCACATGATCATATAATTCCATAATTTGCCATCCTGGCCCCCTAATCAAGGCCCTAAGCCTTATTAGGAAATTTGGGTCGTTACAACTATCCCCTCTTTACAGCAATTTCGTCCTTGAAATTTATCTGAACAGCCCGGTATATAAATTTTGAATAACTGATTCCAGTTCCCAAGTCTCTCCCTCGACCTTACTGTTTCTGCATCATACCTTAACCCAAGGTACAACTTTTTTCTTCAGAACCTTGTTCTGTTTGTTTAAAATTTGAACTGGCTACTCCTCATAGAATAACTCTACCTCCAATTCCAAATCCTCATAACTCAACACATGAGTCTCATCTAACACATGTTTCCTCAACATGGAAATATGAAGTACACTGTATACGACCGATAGTGCCAAAACTGATGTCAACCCAAAGGCAACCTGACTGATCCTTTCCAGGATTTCAAACAATCCTCACTAATCTAGAGCTCAACTTGCCCTTATTTCCTCACCCCTTTCCATGGTGATATTCTAAGGAAGATATAGTCTTCCACCTAGAACTCCATGTTCCCGCATTTCAAATTATCATAACTTTTCAATTTACCCTGAGAAGCGAGCATCCAAGCTCTATCCTTTCAATAATCCCAATGATCCCCTGAACTACCACAGGATCCAAACATAACCTCTTACTCATCTCATTCCAATGAATGGTAATATACATTCTCTACCATACAGCATCTCAAAAGGTGCCCCTCCCATACTGGATAACTCTCTCTCTGATTTACCATCAGTCTAAGGATAATCAACTGTACTAAATTCCAATTTTATACTCATCGCCTTCTGTAACCATTCCAAAGACTTGGAAATAAAAGCATAGTTCTCCTCTAATAAGATAGACCTCAAATTCCATGAAGGCGCACTACCTCTCTCACATAGGGGTCTGTATACTGGTCAACTATATTACTCGTCCTTTCTGATACAAGTGAGCTGACTTAAATACTGGTCCATAATGACCCAATCCAAATCACGCTGGCCCACTATCCTGGACAGCCCCACCGCGAAACCCATCGCATTGTTTTCTTTACTTCCATTATAGAATACACAAAGGCTGTAATGGCCTTACTGGTTCTTAATACTCTGTCTTGACTTGCTAACAGGTTAAGAACTTGCCACATATTCAGTCACGTCCCTCTCCATCCCAGGCCACCAATATAAAACTTTTCAAATCCTGGTACATCTTCTTGATGCCTGAATGAAGAGAATAAAAGGTAGTATGAGATTCATCCAGAATCTCCCATTTAATCCCAGTGTCCATCGAATCCCGAGTCTAATCCCTATATCACAATAAACTCATACCTTACACTGCATAGCCCTTAGCTAATCCAGCTAAGACTTTCCTCTCAATTCTCCCATCTGTGGGTCACTTAACTGTTTTCCCTTTGATCCTCTCTGCAATAGTAACCTCAAGTGTAATATTGGCCACCTGGCCCACCAGTAACTCTACTCTAGTCCTGGTCATATCCTTCAACTAACATGTTTCTTGGGCAATCACTTTTCCCTGTCACTGAGGTTTCATAACAACCTACTAACTGGTTCTGATCTGTAAGAAGACTCATAATTTTTCCCAAAGCACATGTAATATCCTGCCCATCCAAGGAAACTCCTACCCCTTTGAGGCGTTCCTTGACCTTGGAAAATCTCCAACTGAGAGTATACCACAACACCGTCGATCAAGTTCAGATATCTTTGAATACTTTGTCCATCTAATTCATTAAAACATAACTTAGCGTTAACCAATTTCCTCAAAACATAACTTAGCACTCCCAGTGCCCATATCCGATATAAAAACAGTCATCTGCATATCCTTCTCCCTGGTCTTTAGCTGGTACTAACCAGATCAAAGATTCACCTTGGAGAATACCATCTTACTCAATAACTGAGTCCTTAGTTCTTACAATTCTGCTGAAGCCATTCAATACAGTACCCTAGACCTAATCTCATCCCTGGCACCATCGTAATCACCATTTTATCTCTTTATGTAAAGGTAATCCTGACAAATCCCCTTGAGACACATCCAGAAATTCACAGACTAATCCAGTTTGTCCTGGTCCCACTAGCTCGACCTAAGTGGTATCCACCACACTAGCTAAGAGTTCTATGCATCCTCCTGCAATAGATCTCTAGCTCTAAATACAGATGTCATATGCATAGTGCCAACTACCACAAGGGTTTCCCACTCTCAAGCCCAAGAGTTACCACCCTTTCGTTGCAATCTAACATTGCCCCTATACTTGGCTAACCAATCTATATCCAAGATCATACTAAAGTCAGTCATAACCAACTCTATCAAAAAAACTTATGAGTCCCTTCCACAATAATCTAACTCATCTCAACAAAACAATGTACTCTGATTAACAAATCTTTGCTTCTCTAGATAAAACAAGCAAAGAACAACATGGCACAAAAACCAGTCAGTGCAATACCAAAAAAAAATCAAAACTAGAAAGTTGACCTACCACCCCTGAGGAACCAACCTCAGTCTCAGTCTCATTCTCTGACTCTGACTGCATTGAAACGAACACTTGAGCTGGAGTCGAGTTGTCCACCCCCTTTTGCTCATCCATCCTCCGTCCTGGGAAATCCTTCATAAACTGCCCAACCATTCCACATAAGAAACATGCCATTGCTCAGCATTCTCCCAGATGACACCTCTTGCACGAGCGCATTTTGGATAAGTCCTCCAGTTCTTATTTTTGCTCGAACCAATAAATGGAGTAACACTGTCTGAACTTTGTGCACTCTTGCACTCTCTTTCATAATCGCATTGCCTGTGCTCTCAACAGCAAGAGCCTTCCCTACCACCTAAGCATAGGTAGAGATCTCATGCACTGGGGCAACTCTAATGCCCCGAGCTACACTGGGATTCAATCCCTGGATAAACCTTTCCTTACAAGCCACATCGTGGGTACCATATCAAAAGAAAACTTGGCCAGCCCATCAAATCTGTTAACATATTCTGTTACTGTTGCATTTCCCTAAATTCTTGAGTGCATCACAGTAATATCTTTCATTAAACAGCTACCTAAATTCTTTCCAGTCCATCACAGCTATATCTCGTGTCTGGGATACTACTTCTCACCATGTCTGGGCATCATCCCACAATACATATGTAACACAAATCACCCTATCGTGACCTACCACCCCCATACTATCGAGGATGGAACTGATCATGCCCATCCACTGCTCAGCTCTGAATGGATCAAGGCCTCCCTCAAAGACTGGAGGGTAGTATTCCTGGAATCTTCCACAAAGGAATTCCCATTTGTTCTCAACCCTAGGCTGAGCCAATACTGGTGCCACTCCTGGCATAATAAAGGAAGAGGCATTCCCTGATAGAACCTGCTGTTGTTTCAAACACCTAATCTCTTCCTCTTGCCTTTGCAATCTTAATTACACATTTGTAAACAGCTGCTAGAAATTCTGAGGGGTAGGTAAATAACTTAAACCCTAGCTATAATTCCCAGCCTCAGTATAACCACCACTAGGTCTCATTATCTGCCTTGAATACATACCTACTAATCGAATCTGCAGTCAATAACTTGACCCATTAAACCTGATGAGCATACCAAAAGCCTTCCCCATGGAAACAATCATACCACACTACATTCACAAACCACTATAGTGTTAAAAACATGCTCATAGCATTCATACATCAATCATAACCCCTGCTCTTCCAACATACATACCCTGCTTCCATCTTTGGCATGCAAATATCACATTCATATATAATCACAGAGCAGGTAATCATATAATCATATCAATAATCAAGAGACTGGCTCTATCACAATCCCATGCTCCCTAATACATATGCAGGTAAAGCATTTACATTCTATTTAAGTAGTTAAGAACATAACTACATAAATAGTTACCATACCCTGAGTGAAGCTTGTCTTTAGTGACAAGTGTACATGCCGAGATTGTCTACAGGAACCCTTAACCTTGGCTCGCTCTGATACTGTAACTCCCACTTCTTTCAAAAATTCATTATAACAACTATGAAAAATAAGAGAAGATATTTTTATTCATACTTTTGAGTGCATTACAATGTTAATCAAAGGCTAGAGCTATTAAGTAAAGTGGAAGAATAACTAATGAATACGCAACTATAATATTCATGGGCATTTCATTAGTATAATTCCCATAGAATAATGCTAAATACAAGCAAACAATCACTAAAGTTATGAACAATAAAGAGAAATTCATGATTTGATGGTGAATTTATCTAGAAGGTTAAGAGATGAAGAAGTTGTGCAAGTAAATGGTTGAAGGAACAAGTATTTATAGGACAAAAACTAGCCGTTATGACCGTTGGCAAATAGTGATCCGACCGTTGGAAACAGTAACCTGACCGTTGGGGATATAGTTGTATTTCTATTGTGGGTGTTGGCGCGGTTCTTCGCCAACAGGTAATTAAGAAAATAAGAGGAAGGGATTAGTGCTTAACTATGAACCGAAATAGATGAATGATCTTTGTAAATGGACTGGTGACTCAATTACGTTTTTTAGGTGGTTCAAAGGTTAAAATCCTTCTACTCCACCAGTAAATATTATTGCTATATGCTTGGTATTCTTGTACAGGGTATTTCCTGACACAGTAGAATCCAACCCTTTGCAACTCCCAGGGTCTCCATATTTATAGGAGAGGGCATCTAGGAGTTGGTAAGAAGGTCATCCCGTGACCTTCTTACCTATCATGTCAACTCTGTGACATTCATGATTAATTCCTAAAACCTGACACATGAAGTGTGGTCTAATCAATAGGTAAGGGGGATAATGGGACGCACGACCCAACCCAGTCGTGGGTGTCTGAATACGCACGTTCATGCTGCATGTCCGAGAAGTCAGGGATATATCAGACACGTGATGTCTGATATATGCACGTTCACCTTGCGTGGTTGACTTTATAAAAGGTCACAGCCTCCACTCTAGCTCGTACCACAAGCTGGATGCTTCCCTTGACCTATGGCCTTCAAAGTCCAGACTCAGTCCTTAAGTAATCTTGGCGAACCTTTGGATACCCTGAGCTAACGAGGTAGGACCTGGCGACAACAGCTCCGGTCATGGGGGATCCATGTGGCTGATATAGTTTAGGCCGTATCTCAGCTCGCTAATAGCCCGTTGGAAAATCAGAGCGTACATTTGCCCCCCAAGCCCCTGCTCGTGGTACACGACGTCGTGTAGGGCCACAGTAGGGGCTTTTCGGCTTCCCCATGAACTCTTCCTATTCCACATTCTATGCAAGCACCGAATACGTGAACATCGTGGTTGGTGACGGTACATCTTCCGAGAACTGCATTAAATGGCCTAGCCTATACTCAGCCATCGTTTCGTCTTTCGAGTGGAGAGCCTTGGATCCCACATCAGGGTAATCCAACGGCCCTCCTCATGTGGCCTTTCACGTATATAAAAGGGGTGGCCACCTTACGCATGGGCCACCTGTTCATTTGAAATTTTTCAGAATTTTCTCTTCTTCTTGCTCTCAAAAATCCCCCTTTTCTCCTTCCGGTTACCATCTTCGGCGTCCCAGAAATTCAGGTGCAAGGGCTCCCTTGAGGCTTTGGAATCATCTACTCCGACAAGGCCCTCAACCTAGACGACCCCTTCATCCCCTCTCCAACCAGAATACTTTGTAAGTCTCCTGACTGTGCATGTTTTTAAATTGTTTTTCACTGTAGCCTAGGTAAATATTTACTGTAGCCGCATGCAAGGTTTTGTTGGTTTTTGTGGGTATAAAGGGAGAAAGCCTTTAGGTTAGGGTATCTCTTGTAATAGAAAACCATTTAGGAACACGGTTTATAGGGTGCATTTTCTGGGGAAATTTTATGGGTAGGATTTTTGGTATGCTTGTTTAAAATATCCAGTATGTTGGGTGCAAAACTGGGTAGCTTAGGGGACACGCTTCACAGGCGGTTTTGCCTCTCTTGCCTACTGAAACTTTCCTTCCAAGGAAAAATTCTATCCTGACCCTCCTAACACACGAATTCCGAGTAATCGGGGATCTGTTGGAAGCACAGGCGTGTGTTCATAGAACCGCGTGCTCTTACTCTCCACGGGCTGAGATTACCTCAGCTCATGCAAAGAAACACTCCTTTTGATTCTTCCTTATGCTTAGGTCGCCTTTTCTAAAATCTTTTCTTTTGTTCGCTAGGCGACCAGATGGCACCCAAGAAGAACACTCCAAAGAGGATCGCCGGCAGCTTGTCCTCCCAACAATCCAAGGGAAAAGAGGTGATGACGGACTCCCCAATCCCTGCCTTCGGGCCGGCCGTGGAGCAGGAGCTCGAGGTGGCGCCCGATGCTTTCTTCGAGGCTGAAAGGATCATCTTGAAGATCACTGACCAGGGGAAAGTGAATAAGATATTCCTTTCCCATGGTATCGAACTGGGGAGGGGCGCCCTGATCGCCCGACCTCCCGCAGAAGGTGAGCGGAGCTGTGCGCCGCTCGACGAGGAGTTCGCGGCCTGGAGTGGCGAGCACTTCAAAGCCGGGGCTTTCCTCCCGCTGGATCAGTACTTCGCCAAGTTCCTCAATTATGTGAGGTTGGCTCCTTTCCAGCTCCCCCCCAACTCCTATCGTTTATTGGTGGGTTTGAGATATCTGTTCTTGAAACAGGAGTGGGAGGTCCCCACTCCAGCAGATATCTTATACTTTTTCTGCCTCAAAGCCAGCCCGGAGCAGCAAGGGCGAGGCAACGGGTTCTATTACTTAACCCGGTTTCCAAATACGGCTGCGATCATCGAGCTGCCCAGCCACCCCCAACGACTTCAAAGACCAGTTCTTTATGTCCAAGGGGTTTCGAAACTGCGACCTGCACTACTTCAACCGTCCTCGTAAGTACCTTTCATCCTTAGCTCGTAAGTTAAGTATCAGTTAGCTCCTCCCTATATCCATTTCTGACTTAGATTAATTCTGCAGCTATCTTCGCGAGGACAGAGAAGTCTGTGATCCTCGGGAGCCAGTACGAGACACTAGCGGGCTTTCCCCCCAGTGAAAAGGACTATCGCCAGCTCATAACAGATGAGACGATGCTCGCCTACAAGATGATCTCCCCAGGCCAGTCTCTGAATCTGAGGAGGCCCCGGGTGCCTCCCCCAGCTCGCGAGATGAGGCCTATCCCCGTGGAGGAGGCCGCGGGGGACGAGGATGAGGAGGACGAGGTGCCCCTCGTGAGGACGAGGAAGCAGTCGCTGGACGTCGCCCAAAGAACAGACGAGGAGAGGATCCGGTCCGGAGCAGCTGCAGGTCCCTCCGGCCAAGGTAACCTATATATGTTTAGGAACTTAGATAGGGCCACTACAGACCCCCGGCTAGCTAGGTTCAATCCCAAGCATCTCATCCAACACCATCAAAGTGACCCAGACTTTGATGTAACCCTGCTCCACTGCATCGACCAGCTCGTGTTGGATTACGAAAGTAGCCGCCCTAGGGGTACCATAGTTGTAGACAACACCCTAGCCTTTAGGTCGGTCCTATTCGAGGAGTATGGGACCAACCTTCGGCCATGGCCATCACTCCGGAAGGGTGTCGTAGCTCCGGGTCTTAGGCAATACGTAGAAGAGTCTAGTCCTGAGGCAGCCTCGGATCCAGAACCCGCGCCAGCTCGGGAAGTAATTGTCTTAGATTCCCCCGCAGAAGCTCCGGGGCCGATGGTCGTGACCATAGATTCCTCTTCTAGCTCGGGGGGTAGGATTCCTTTTAGTATAAATATATATACTTGAGTTTCTCCTTCTTCCCCCTTGTTTTTGTTTTTGCATGACTGCTTACTGACATATTGATGTTGTCTTTGCTTTGCCAGAGGAGATGTCTCAGCCCGGGGGAAAAAATCTGCGAGCTATGTTCACCGGAGGGAACCCCTCAGCTGGGGCCTCTGGGCCCAAAATGAAGAAGCTCCAGGTGGCGAAGAAAGCCGCTGGGACCCCAACCAAGTCCCCTGCAAAGGGGAAAGAGCAGCCCCCAACTGCCCCGGCCGAGGAAACTGCACCTCCTACTGTAGTGGAGAACATGCCCCCACCCCCTCCGCGAGCTCCGGCCTTTGTCCGGGACACAGGGGCGGAGCTCGAGGCCTCGGTAACTGCGCCCCCCGAGGTACGTATCCCAGTGGACCCCCAGGATCTGGAGAAGATTCTAGATGTCTTTCGGGGGACGGTGTATGAGACAGCGAGCTACGCCGTCAACTACTTCTACCGCTTCAATGAGAGAGAGCTGCGGGCCATCGAAACAAGGAGCCCGGTGGGCGTAATGGAATATTCATTGGGCATGACTCTAACGGTAAGCTCACTTTACCCTTATTTTTTATTATCATGCCTTGCCCTGTTTTTCCTCTCTCTCTCTCTTTTTTCTAAGGCAGTTGCCTCGGTTTTTACAGAGCGTCCTGGCCCTTCACCGGAGCATAGCCAGAGCCAAGGCCCAGCTCGAGGATATGAGGGTCGAGCATCAGGTGGCCTTGGCCGCCCATCAGACTTCCTTGCAGACGGCCCAACAAAAGGAAAAGGATGCCCTGGCGGCCATACAGGCCGAGCTAGAAGAAGCCCGTCCCAAGCTTCAAGAGGTCGAGGGTACCAAAGTCGCCCTTGCTGTCGCGCTGGTCGAGCTAGACTCTGCAAAGTTCAGGGCCGAGGAGGCTAAGGCCGCCTTGGAAACAGAGAAGGCAGCTTCCAGCACTGCCATGGAGGACATGCTCTACCACTGCTAGGCCTACAACTCGAACGGTGATTTCTCCTTTTTGGGAGCGGACGTCTGGGAACCCTTGCTGGAGGGGTTTAAAGCTCTCCAGAAAGAGGCACGTTCTGAGGCCAGGGAAGCCTCCGTACCGACCGAGCAGGAGGGCGAGACGGCGACTTCCACGGGGCCGACTGGTGGTGCCTAGGGCCTTTCTTTTTCGCACCCATTCCTTTAATATTCTCATTTTTTTGTGTAACTTTGCATGAGGTTTTTCTACCTCGAGACAATCGGTTTTATCAATTTTTACTTTTGATTGGTTTACTTCCTTTTTCCTTTAGGCATTTTAGTTACTATTTTGAAAAACTTAGTTTGCGTTAATTTCTATCAATTTCTCGTGCTCTTTAAGAAAAACAACGATCAATCGATTTAAATTAACTTCTAAGTTTTATGACCTGGTTATACCCAGGAACTTAGTTTGAAAACTTGGTTCGCGTTAATTTTTATCAATATCTCGTGCTCTTTAAGAAAAACAACGATCAATCGATTTGAATTAACTTCTAAGTTTTATGACCTGGTTATGTCCAGGAACTTAGTTTGAAAACTTAGTTCGCGCTAATTTTTATCAATATCTCGTGCTCTTTGAGAAAAAAAATGATCAATCGATTTAAATTAACTTCTAAGTTTTATGACCTGGTTATGTCCAGGAACTTAGTTTGAAAACTTAGTTCGCGTTAATTTTTATCAATATGTCGTGCTCTTTAAGAAAAACAACGATCAATCGATTTGAATTAACTTCTAAGTTTTATAACTTGGTTATATCCAGGGACTTAGTTTGAAAACTTAGTTCGCGTTAATTTTTATCAATATCTCGTGCTCTTTAAGAAAAACAACGATCAATCGATTTGAATTAACTTCTAAGTTTTATAACCTGGTTATATCCAGGGTAGGGCTTAGTTCGCGTTAATCCTTTATCAATATCTCGCGCTTTTTAAGAAAAGCAACGGTAAATCAATTTGAATTAACTTCTAAGTCTTTAAGGCGACTTGGTTATATCCAGGCACCATATGCCCCCCCAAGTAACTAGGAAAGGGTCTTTCGTGGTTACTTTAGATTACACTTGTAAACATGTACAATCATAAACGAAAAGTTAATTCTCATTGCTTAATACATAAAAAATGGCCTTTTAGGCCTTACAAGGGGGTCATTGATAATATCTCTTCAAATGGATGGCGTTCCAAGTTCGTGGGACTGCCCCTCCATCGAGTCGAGCTAATTTATAAGTTCCTTCCTTAATGACCTCGATGATTTGATATGGCCCTTCCCAGTTCGGTCCCAATACTCCATCTTTGGGATCCTTACTGGCTAGTAAAACCCTCCTAAGGACCGGTCGCCAATGCTAAATGCGCGCTTTTTGACTTTTGAGTTGAAATAACGAGTGATTTTTTGCTGTTAATGTGCGAGCTGGAGCTGGGAATCTTCTCGTCTTTCGCCAACCAAGTCAAGGGAAGCGCAAAGTAGCTCGTGGTTGCGGTCCTGGTCATATGCCTGGACTCTATGCGAAGGTACCTTAATCACCATGGGGAGGACCGCCTCACTCCCAAAAGTCAGGGAGAAAGGAGTATGACCCATAGGAGTCCGGTGCGAGGTCCAGTATGCCCACAGAACCTGGGGGAGCTGTTCTAGCCAGATCCCCTTGTCTTCGTCTAGTCTCTTCTTGAGGCTCGCCTTTAGGGTCTTATTGACGGCCTCAACCTGGCCATTCACCTGAGGATAGGCCACGGAGGAGAAGCTTTTCACAATTCCGTACCTTTCACAAATCTCGGTGAATAGGTCATTGCCGAACTGAGTCCCATTGTCGGAAACGATCTTCTTAGGCAGCCCGAATCAGCAGATAATGCTCTTAACCACGAAGTCGAGGAATTTTTTGGAAGTTATCGTCGCCAAAGGTTCTGCCTCAACCCACTTCGTAAAGTAGTCGATGGCCACCACAGCGTAACGGACCCCGCCTTTTCCAGTAGGGAGGGCGCCAACCAAGTCGATCCCCCAAACTGCAAACGGCCATGGGGAAGAGATCATCTTCTGCTCGACTGGGGGAGCTCAGGCAATTGTGGTGAACCGCTGGCACTTGTCGCACTTCTTGACATACGAGATCGAGTCCTTGGACAGAGTGGGCCAGTAATATCCTTGCCTTAAGACCTTTAGGGCCAAGCTTTGCCCCCCAATGTGATCCCCACAAAAGCCCTCATGCACCTCCTGCAGGATGGCCTTTGCTTCGCCTGGAAGAACACATCGTAGGAGAGGTAAGGAGTGCCCACGTCGGTACAGCACCACGTCTACCACCGTAAACCTTGGGGCCTGGTACATTACCCGCCGCGCATCATTACGCCCTTCAGGTAGCTTCCCCTCGGTGAGATACTCAAGGATGGGGGTCATCCAGGTCAGCCTGGTGTCAATCATCTCGATCTCCGCCCTGACTTCTTCTATACTTAGTTTCTCCAAGAATTCTACCGGCACTAACCCCAAAGCCTCCGTCTCCCCGAAGGTGGAGAGCTTGGCAAGAGCATCTACGTTAGCGTTCTGCTCCCGAGGTATCTGCTCAAGTGAGCCTCGCCCAAATGCGGACAGCTCAACTTTTACCTTTGCCAGGTAGGCAGCCATCTTGGGTCCTCGTGCTTGATACTCGCCCAGAACCTGGTTTACCATGAGCTGGGAGTCACTGAAGCACTGGACGGAGCTCGCCTTCAGCTCCTGGGCTATTCTTAGCCCGGCCAGCAAAGCTTCGTATTTGACCTCGTTGTTGAAGGCCTTGAATCTGAATCTCAGCGCCGAGTGGAATCTATGTCCCTCGGGGGATATCAAAATGATTCCAGCCTCGGAGCCGTTTTCATTGGACGAGCCATCTACAAAGATCTTCCATGACGCCTGGGCCGAGGTGAGCTGGGGTGAGTCTTCTGCAGGGTCCTCCCGGAATCCTGTGCACTCTGCCACAAAATCAGCCAGGGCCTGACTTTTTATAGCAGTCCGCGGGGTGTACAGAATCTCAAACTGACTGAGCTCGACAGCCCACTTTAATAGGTGTCCAGATGCCTCAGGTTTTTGCAAAACCTGCCTTAAAGGCTGATCGGTCATGACGTGTACTGAGTGGGACTGGAAGTACGGCCTGAGCTTTCGGGAGGTCGTGATAAGGCAGAACGCCAATTTTTCCATCAATGGGTATCGGGATTCAGCCCCGAGAAGTCTCTTGCTGATGTAATAAACAGGTTTCTAAACCCGGTCTTCTTCTCGAACTAATACGGCACTAGCTGCATCCTCTGTGACAGCTAGGTAGAGAAAAAGAGGCTCTCCTGCTTTTGGTTTGGATAATACGGGCGGCTCAGCCAGATGTGCCTTCAGGTCGAGGAAAGCGCTTTCGCACTCTTTTGTCCATTCGAACTTCTTATCTCCTCGGAGCAGGTTGTAGAATGGCAGGCACTTATTGGTGGATTTTGAAATAAACCGATTGAGGCCTGCCACCCTTCCTGTCAGGCCTTGGACGTCTTTGCGTGACCTGGGTGAGGGAAGCTTGAGCAATGACCTGATCTTGTCGTGGTTTGCCTCGATTCCTCGAGTATTGATGATGAAACCCAGGAATTTTCCAGATGCGACTCCAAAAGTGCATTTCTGTGGATTAAGCCTCATGCCATACTCCCGTAGTATCTTGAAGCATTCCTCCAAGTCGGAAACATGGTTATCGGCAGTCTTTGACTTAACCATCATGTCATCAACGTTCACTTCCATGTTCTTCCTGATCTGGTTGGCGAACATTCTATTTACTAACCTCTGGTATGTAGCGCCGGCATTATTCAGCCCGAATGGCATGACCTTGTAACAATAGACGTTAGTCGGGGTCATGAAGTTGGTGTGCTCCTGGTCTGCCGAATTCATGGTGATCTGATTGTAGCCTGAGTACGCGTCCATAAAGGACATGAGCTCGTGCCCCGCCGTGGCATCCACCAATTGGTCAATCCTTGGCAAGGGAAAACAATCTTTGGACAGGCTTTATTCAGGTAAGAGAAGTCGATGCAGGTCTGCCACTTCCCGTTGGGCTTCGGGACTAGCACGGGTTTGGCGACCCAAATTAGAAACTTGGCCTCACGGATAAAGCCGCATTTCTTGAGCCGGGCTACTTCTTCTTCTAAGGCCTCAGCCTGGGTTGTTCCCAGGCGCCTCTGCTTCTGGGACTTCGCAGGAATGCTCTTGTCCTGATGAAGGGTGTGCATGATGACATTTGGATTGATTCCCACCATGTCCTCATGTGACCAAGCAAACACATCCAGGTTATCCTGTAGAAACCTAGTCAGCTCCGCTTTCCTCTTATTACAGAGGTTTTTCCCGAGCTTGACCATCCGTGAAAGGTTTTGTGGGTCGATGCTTACTTCCTCAAGCTCCTCAATAGCCTTGAGCTCGGACCTGTCCTCGCCTATTCGGGGGTCAATATCCTCACTTAAGATGATATTTTCCCCTTCGACGCTCTGAGGATTTTCAATATCAGGATCAGCTAAAGGTTCTTGAGATTCCTCTCCTCCACCTTGGATGGCCATTGCTAGCTGCCCGGGTTTCAATTTTCCCTTCATGGAAATGCTGTAGCATTCCCTAGCAGCGAGCTGATCTCCTCGAACCGTGCATATCCCCGTGGATGAAGGGAATTTCAGCGCGAGGTGGCAAACGGAAGTGATGGCCTCAAAAGCTATAAGTGTGGGTCGACCCAAAATAGCATTATACGCAGCGGGGCTGTCGATGACCACGAACTCGAGGAGTTTAGAGACTGTCCGAGGCCCTTCTCCTAAGGTGATCACCAGCTCGATAGTCCCTATGGTCGCTGATCCTTCTCCCAAAAAACCATACAGCATCATGGAGGTCGCCTTCAGCTCGGCGACAGCCAAACCCATCTTCTCCAGCGTGGACTGGAATAGAAGGTTTACCGAGCTCCCATTATCGATTAGCACCCTCCTAACCCTCCGATTAGCGAGCTGAACTGCTACGACCAGAGGGTCGTTATGAGGGAACTGAACATGGCTAGCATCTTCTTCTGTAAAAATGATTGGTTGCTTCTTCAATCGCTGCTGCTTTGGGAGACGTTGCTCCGGGATGAACTCTACTCCGTTATGCGCCTTGAGTTCATTTATGTATCTCTTCTGGGCACCCCTGCTCACGCCAGCTAAATACGGACCTCCAGAGATTGTGGATATCTCTCCTCCTATCACGGGAGGAGGGACGTCTTGGTCTACCCGAGACCTGGGCTGACTGACCGGGACTTCTGAAGCAGGTCGACTTGCTGGAACCCTGTTCCGCGCATACTGAGCCAAGGGGCCGGCTCTGATGAGAGTTTCGATCTCATCTTTCAAATGCCTACAATCATCAGTGTTGTGGCCGACGTCGTTGTGAAAACAGCAAAAATTGGAGGTGTCTCTCTTCCCCTTCTGGTGCTTCAATGGCTCCGGCTTCTTCCTGGGGAGGCGGGCAGAATTCGCCAGGAAGATGTTCTCCCTAGAGTGGGTGAGCTCTGTATAAGTCGCGTAGACCGGCTTAAATTTATCTACAGAATTATTCCTCTTTGGGCCGTGCTGGCTGCCCTCGCCGCTCCCCTTTCTTTTGCCTCTGTCGAACTGGTTATTCTGTGTAACGTTCTAGGTCGCAGTTACGACCTCCCTTCCCACTCCAGTGGGCTACTTAGGGACCTGGCTAGTTCCTGCAGCTAAGGCTTCAGCCTCCTCCAAGTTGATCCATTCCTGGGCCCTATTTAGGAACTCGTTCACTGAGCTAACTCCCTTCATTTGTATTTCTTTCTAGAGTCCCCCTCCGACGAGGATTCCAGTCCTCAAGGCCATGAGCTTGGAGCTGTCATCTGCATCTCTGGTCCGAGCAGTGACATTCGCGAACCTGCTCAGGTAAGCCTTCAGGGGCTCGTCGGGCTGCTGCCTCACGTTAGCCAGAGAGTCGGCCTTGACGCGGGCAGCCTGGGAGGCTCGGAATGCTCTTTTGAAGTCAGCAGAGAAAGTTTTCCAGGAGCTGATTGATTGTCTTTTACTTTGTTTGAACCACTGCCTGGCTGGTCCAGTCAATGTGGAGGGAAATATCAGACATCTCAGCTCAGGGCCAATGCTGTGGGCCATCATCAGGGTGTTGAACATCCCCAGATGATCCGACGGGTCTCCATCTCTGTTGAATTTGGACAGGTGCGGCATACGGAAATCGGGTGGGTAAGCCGTTGCTGCTATGCTGGGGGCGAAGAGTTCTAGCTCGACCCCCAAATCATACTCGTCTTTCTCTTTCTCCGACAGGAGCTTCCTCATTAGCTCCTCCATCTGAGACAGGCGCTCGAGGGTTTTGTCCTGATTTCCTTGGTTATTCTGGGGCTGCTCAACAGCTCCGGATCCACTGTGTACGTTTGGTGGGTTATTGCCCCTCCTATCTTGAGATAGGTTATTTGGGGCGTTCCCACCGTTACGCACCTCGGACAGGTCTCCCCCTGAGCGATCATGGCTGCCACCTCCTACTGGTTCCCCTCTATGAGAGTTAAGGCGGTCTCGTAGGTCGCCCCCTTGGGTGGTTTGAGGACTTTGCGCCGAGCTTAAACATTGACGCAGGTCTCCGCCAGAAAGGTCACTCCGGCGACTGCCGGTCCAGTAGCTCTTGTTAGAGAAGCTCGGAGTCCGCCTTTGGGGGTGAGGATCCGGACTCTCTCTCGGCGCCCTGCTATGTTGGGAAGGTCTTGGGGATGGCAAGTTTCTCCTGCTGCTTCCATAAGCTGGAATATCTCGGATGGGCCGAGGAGGAGACGGATATCTTATTGGAGATGGAGGATGCCTGACCGGAGATGTGATCCTGGTTCCGTCAGGGCGGATCAAGTTAGGTGGGGGCCTTTCGGCCCTGCCAACCTGCGGGTCCCGCGTCTGGCGATCTAGACGAGGCGCAGGACGGCTGGTGGGGACAGGCTGATGCTGTGAGCCCTCCCCGAACCTCCTTCTGGAATTCCCTCAAGCTCTCCTGGGCGCGCTCGAGGCTGGTTGTGAACTGGGAGTTAAAGTTCAGACCGAGAGGCTATACTGGTGTTCGGCTCTAGGAATTTCTTCGAAGTTTTGCCTCTCGACGGTGCGATGAGGGAATAGAGTTGGATGCCGGCAGTCTGTCCGAGCGGCTAGGCCTGGACCGATTACCCCGGCGGGACTTATGAGTCTCGCCTTGCCTCTTTCCGACGTTAGCGTCGGTTGTAAGAAGGGGTAGTCGGGCCAACACCTCCTTTATCTGTTGATTAGCTCTTGCTAGTTGGCTCCTCAGCTGAGCATTCTCCATCTCTACCGCAGTGTAAAAATCTGGGTTTGGATTAGGTGGCCGAGGCACCAAACTTCCAGTGTCATCCTGGCCAACCGGCTGCTTGCTCGACCGCTGCTGGACTTCAGGATTTTGCTCACCAAAGATGGTGGCATGATGAGCCTCCTGCCCTTCATGTTGTTCCACCTCGTTACCGTGTCTTGATCGAGTGGTCACCATAGTTGGATGTTTGCGATAGCACCAACCTGACTAGCTCTCAATGAAAGCACCAAACTGTTGACGCGGTTCTTCACCAACAGGTAATTAAGAAAATAAGAGGAAGGGATTAGTGCTTAACTATGAACCGAAACAGATGAATGATCTTTGTAAATGGACTGGTGACTCAATTACGTTTTTTAGGTGGTTCAAAGGTTAAAATCCTTCTACTCCACCAGTCAATATTATTGCTATATGCTTGGTATTCTTGTACAGGGTATTTCCTTACACAGTAGAATCTAACTCTTTGCAACTCCCAGGGTCTCCATATTTATAGGAGAGGGCATCTGGGAGTTGGTAAGAAGGTCATCCCGTGACCTTCTTACCTATCATGTCAACTCTGTGACATTCATGATTAATTCCTAAAACCTGACACATGAAGTGTGGTCTAATCAATATGTAAGGGGGATAACGGGCCGCACGGCCCAACCCAGTCGTGGGTGTCTGAATACGCACGTTCATGATGCGTGTCCGAGAAGTCAGGGATATATCAAACACGTGATGTCTGATATATGCACGTTTACCTTGCGTGGTTGACTTTATAAAAGGTCACAGCCTCCACTCTAGCTCGTACCACGAGCTGGATGCTTCCCTCGACCTGTGGCCTTTAGAGTCCAGACTCAGTCCTTAAGTAATCTTGGCGAACCTTTGGATACCCTAAGCTAACGAGGTAGGACCTGGCGACAATAGCTCCGGTCATGGGGGATCCACGTGGCTGATATAGTTTAGGCCGTATCTCAGCTCGCTAATAGCCCGTTGGAAAATCAGGGCGTACAGTGGGATTTTAACAATTCTAAGTTGTTGAATTAACTAACACATGAGAAAAATTAATTTATGGATGTTGGAGAAACGTTTTCAGAAAAATTTTGAGTCAAAAATGTTGGACCAAGTAATATAAGAAGATTGGGAAGTTTCCATTTTTTTGTTACTATTCACCGGGTACTATTCATAGTGGGTCCCACAGTGGGGTCTGCATGGGACCCACAGCAGGGTCGACATGGGTCCCACATGTTGATGCAATAGTGACAAAGTGATGACTTCAGCAAGTTACTATGCTTGATATTTTGAATATTTTATTATTTACTATGCTTGATATTTTAAATATTATATTATTTTACTATGCAACATAGTAACCCAATGTTTTCCTATAAATAGAGTCTTTCAGAATTTATTTTTGAATTACAAAAAATCCTTCTTTCTCTCACTCTACCCAAAAATCTTCTTAACACCCTTTTAAAGTTCTAAATCTCTAAGATCTAGGCGAAGTTCTGTCTGTAACGCTAGCCTATGAAGACCTTTTAGGTAAGCTCTTTCCAGAGCCTTTCAGTTCAGTTATTTAGCTATTATTTATATATAGATTATTTTACTATGCCGTTATATTGCCAAAAATTTATATATAGATTATTTTACTATGTCGTTATAATGCCAAAAGTTATATATAGATTATTTTATTGTGTCGTTATAATGCCAAAAGTTATATATAGATTATTTTACTATGTCGTTATTATATCAAAATTTATATATAGATTATTTTCCTATGTCGTTATAATGCCAAAATTTATATATAGATTATGTTACCATGCCGTTATAATGCCAAAAGTTATATATAGATTATTTTACTATGTCGTTATAATGCCAAAATTTATATATAGATTATTTTACTATGTCGTTATTATGCCAAAATTTATATATAGATTATTTTACCATGCCATTATAATACCAAATTTTATATATAGATTATTTTACCATGTCGTCATAATTTACAATGCCAAAATTGAAATATAAACTATTTTTTTATGTATCTTTATAATACTAAACTTATATAGGCTATGGTCACACTTTGGACTATTATGAACTTTTATGACCTTATTCCCTATTATTATGGACAAGTATTATGACCAGGACATTTCCGTATAACCATGACCACGACTTTTAGACCGGGATCTTTCCATGGACAATTATAGTATGACCATACGCCTGGACATAAAATAAACAATAAAATAAGAAAAATAGAATAACAACAATTATAAACTAAAATTTACATCATGTAGATTTTATGTAAGTTAATAGTTTGTGTTTTTATCAGGAAGCTAACAATTTCGGTTGTTTTATCAAGACGCAAGGTAAGTAGAATCCTCATCTACAATACAAGTATTTTATGTGTCTTATGTGCATTTATATGATTTATATGTTATTCTGCCATGTTGTTATGCATAAGTTATTTTTAAGAATGTTATATTTCTTATGCATAAGCACGCTTAATGTCCACAAACAAGTTATTGAAAGCGTTAAAGTAGAGGTTCTGCTTGGGAGACCTACGTCCCAAAAATGTAAGGAGGGAGATGTACTTCCCTATATAATGAATGTTTATGAGGGATAAATTCCCTATTATCATGTTTATGTTCAGGTGGGAATGTGATTCCCTATGTAATGCCGGCAGCAACATCCTCTAGGGCCCAAAAGAAAGAAAATACATAACATGTTGCACGTTTATTTTAATGCATATGATGTAGCTATTCTGCTTACTGAGCCTTAGCTCATCAGATAATGTTTGTGTTGTAGGTAAGATGTCCCAAATATAAATTGTTGATGAGTATACGTGGTGTAACGACCCAAAATAGCTAATAAGGCTTAAGGGCCTTGATTAGCGTGCCAGGAGGGCATGATAGGATTTATGTGTGATTTTATGAGTTAAATGCATGGTTATGATTTAAAGCATGTTATATGAATATTTGTTTATCTGAGATGCATGACTATGTATATTAGTATGCATGTAGGCCCGGATCGTGTTAGAAGGGCATAATTGTAATTTTGGCCATGTTGGGCATAACTGCATTGATATGTGATGATTGTTGAGACCACAGTGGTATGTGGGTGTATCTGTGATTTGTGACTCGGGACGATCCCAGTGAGCAGGCTAGCGGAAATTCATGACGGGAATTTATACTCGGCTCGGGGCGAGCCTGGGGGTATAAGCAGGAATTCAGGGAATAGATTGAGATTTATTTTGATGATGGGGGATATTTATTTGGTGGTTTATCGGGTGTTGTAAAGCAACGGGAAAATATTAGAGACACTTGAGGATTAGCGTGATTTGGGTAAAATGACTAAAATGGCCCTACTTGGACAAAAGGATTTAGAATTAATAGGAAGGGCATTTTGGTCATTTGGCTTTTAGAGATTTATTTATGAGGCTTTACACTTAGGGGGATTTTTAGAGAGTGTTGGCTGTGGAGAGAAAGAAAGAAAAGAAAGAAAAAAAAAGAAAAAAAGAAAAGAGGGAAAACAGAGGGGTTTTCACAAGGGTCGGTTTGTGCATTTTTGCACCATTCCGGTCCATTTTTCTTGGAGCAAAGCTTAGTGGAGAGCAATGGTAGGCTGAGCATCAAGGATCTTGGGTTAGGCTTGAAGATTTGGCAAGAACACATCAACTTTTGAGGTAAGTTCTTGGAGATTTCTGTTTTAGGGTTTTGATGGTTTGAGCTGTGTTTTGAGCTGAGTTGATGGGAATTTTAGGGAATTTCTGGACAATCTTTGATGATGAACAAGCTAAGGAGGCCTAGGGTTGAATCAAGGACGAAATTGCATTAATGGTATGATTTCTAAGACTCTATCTTTGTGGTTTGCATGAATTTCTGGTTTAGGGTTGTTCATGGTAGATTTTGAGTTTTGGGTTGCTTGAGCTTGGGATTGGGTTCTTGGGATGCTTGGGATGAGTGTGAGGTGTTTATAAGCTTGATTTTGGGCTTGGAAAAGGTTTGGACAAGTTTGGGGTTGAATTGGTTGAAGGAAATCGCATAAATGCGATTTTGGGTTTTCTAGGCTGCAACTAGCGCTACAGCGCTAGTCAGTGGGCGCTGTAGCGCTAGCCCCTGTTCTGGGGGGGTGCATTCTGCTTGTAGCGCTACAGCGCCCTCTTTAGAGCGCTGTAGCGCTGCACTGTTCACAGAGGTGAATTTGTGGATTTTGATGAGGGATTTTGACCTAGGGTTCGGGGCTTGATTCTGCCACTTTGTTTTGGGGATTTAGGACTTCCCGGGGGCTCGGGATTGGTCCCGAGGCTAGGTATTCGGACTTGGGGTTCGGTGTTGACTTTGACCTATGTTTGTGCCTAGGTGTGCACTAAGGCTCGGGTGGGATCGTGCTCAAGGAGTCAGGTGATCTAAGCTACTGAATGGAAAGGTAAGAAAACTATAACACCCGTAGGATAGGGCATGGGCCCATAGTGTGATTGCGGGGCACGGCCCTATATTGCATGTTGTATGATGAGATGATTGCCGGGCATGGCCCTATATTCCATGACATGTTAGGATGGAGACTTAAATGAATTATTATTCGTTGGGATGTTGTTGTGTTATACTATATGTGTGATTATAATAAAATGAACGGCAAGGGCCGAGAGCGGCATAGGCCGGGTGCGGCAGCGGGGCCGGAAGTAACACTTAGCACATGGGATGCTATAGTCAGGGCAGGGCCCGGTGGATACATGTGTTATCCTTACGGTGTGAACCGATACCCCAGGCTTCGGTAAGGCTTCTGGGGCGGCATGGCCGTGTTTGCTTAGTCTAATGGTTGACTTGTTTATCTGTGGACTATCTGATATGATTAACTGTATATTTGCATATGTTACGTTCTGCATGAGTTTTCTTGCGGGGCTTCGGCTCACGGGTACTCCGTGTTGCAGGTAAGGGAAAAGACTGAGTCAACCAACCATGAGTACGGAGAGCGTGAAGCGACGCGTACATGTTTGGCCTGCCCGACTGCTTTGGTTGGGGGTTTATTTGAAAATGGCTGTAATAATCTATGATTTTTATAACTGATCAATTGTAAACTTATTTTAAGATGTAAATAGTTTTCAAACCACATTTTGGGATCCCAAATGTTTAATACTAGAAGTTTTATTGAAACAACGCATTTTTCTAAGATTACAGCCTTAACTTTTAATTAGTCACACTTTTGTTTCAAAACCTTGGTTAGCGAGTTCATTGCACACTGTTTTGTCTCAAAACTCACTTGGTAACGGCTCTAAGGTAGTAGGGCGTTACACGTGGAGCCAACATGACTATACATATGGGGTTGACCTAAAGGGAGTGGAGTTCTACTATGCTATTTTATAAATAAACAAGAAACTTGATTTTATATTTATATTTCATAAAAAGTATTTTGTGAACTTTATAATTTACATAAAGCTTTAAAATTATTTCATGAACGTTGTAATTTACATAAAGCTTTTAAATTTATCGATTGGATACATCTCTAATTCTACGTTAAGGTGTAGTAACACCACGAAAATTATTTATAAAAGTATTAAGATTCGTATGTAAGATCAAGTTTTTATTTAGTTTTGGGGTATTGTATGGTTTGAAGTTATGAACATTAGTTTATGTATTGTTTAATAAAGTTTTTTTTTTGTAAATTAAGAATTTCAGTATTGTCGTATTCAGGTTAAACTTTGTTTTTACACTATATGTGTATGTTAACAAAGGAGTTCGTTACAGAGTGGTATCAGAGCGAATCAGTTTTGATTACAATCCCATATGTACAAGCATGATGGTAAGCGTGGTACTCATCAAGTAAGTCCTTATAAATATATATATATTGGCGTTAAACTTAATCCCTTAGCAAAGTTATATCTAGCGCTACTTGACGTGTAAATAAGTGATATGGTCATTTACTTTCAAGAAAGTTTTATTCATGGTAATCATCCCAACTCATGACCTTTTAGAGTTGAAGAATGGAAGGGCATGCAGCTGGAGAGCCTACTGCAAAGCAAACTACTCCAAATGTTGCTGAGCTAATGCAGAAATTTCAAGAAGAAAGGGAGAAAAACCGACAGTTGGAAGATTTACTAGCACAATTCCTTAAGGCAACAAAGAAATGAAGGACGATCACAAGGTAATGAAGAATCACCACAAGATAGCGCAGACCACCCAACAACAAATGGAGCACAGCAACACGCACCACCTCCGACTCCTCCAATAGAAGTCAGAAATGCAACAGCCAATTACTCTCCGGAGACCTTTATGAAATTCCACCCCCAAGAATTCTATGGAAGTATTGATTCCAAAGTAACAGAGAATTGGATTCGCACGATGGAAAGACTTTTTGATCAAGCTCGAGTCCCACAAGTAGACAAAGTGCGGCTAGCAATATACTTGTTGAGGGAGGATGCTAGCTATTGGTGGGATACTATGGCGGCCATCCATGGAGTAGACACAATGACTTAGGAACATTTTCGAAACTTATTGGAAGAGAGATACCTTACAACTGCCTTGAAAGATGAGAAAGCAAGAGAATTCACTTACCTAAGGCAGAAAAAGATGTTGATGGAAGAGTTTATTCGGAAATTTAATGAACTCTCAAGATATGCACCCCACATGGTCTGTACGGATGAATTAAAAATCAAGCATTTCAAAAATGTTATTCATCCTGACATTCGTAAAGACCTCGAAGTAGCAGACTTGGAGGGAGCTTCTTTTTCCAAAGTAGGTGACAAAGCTTTGAAGATCGAAAAGGCGATATTGATGCAAGAACGGGAGAAAGAAGTTGAATTCAGATGACAGGGCGCAAGGAACTTCCGAAATCGGCAAAATAACCATTTCATGAAAGGTGGTTCAAGTCAGAAAAATAGTGACAAGAAGCGACCTAACCAGTGGAGTTTCAACAACAACAACAAGAGAGGAAAGGAGCAGTCCCAAGAAAAGCCAGGATTTCCTCAATGCCCAAAATGTAACAGATATCATCCTGGTGAATGTCGGGTTGGGACTAACACTTGTTACATATGTGAGAAGCCGAGGCACTTTGCAAGGGAATGTTCCAACCGTAACAAACAGTATAAAGGAGGAGAAGAAAAGAAAACAAATGGCAGAGTCTTTTCCTTGACTCGAGAAAAAGCGGAAGCAAGTCCATCCACAGTAATCTCAGGTCAGCTCATTTTTAATAACATCTCTACATCAATATTAGTTGATTTTGGAGCTACACATTCATTCGCATCAATGCATTTTGTTGGTAGACCGAATGGATTACCTGTTAAGATGGATACAAGTTTTAGTATAGCACTGCCCTCCGGGGAAGTGCTATACTCAACTCATTGGTATAAGACTATACCAATTACAATCAATGATAGGGAACTATATGTTAACCTGGTCATTATCGACATGAAGGACTATGACGTCATTTTAGGAATGGATTTCCTAACAACGTATAACGCTAGAATCGACAGTAGTAAGAAAGAAGTCATTTTTGCACCAATAGGAGAAGACGAAGTTCATTTTCAAGGGAAAATAAAATGAACCCCTTCGCCAATGAATTCTGCAGCAAAGGCAAGGAAATTATTAGCAAACGGATGCACCGGATATCTAGCAACGATTTGTGACATCTCGAAAGAAAATCTTGCGAGACCTGAAGATGTTCATATTGTACGCGAATTTATGGAAGTATTTCCAGAAGATCTTCTGGGAATTCCTCCTGATCATGAAATTGAGTTTGAGATCGAGTTGTTACCTGGTACAACTCTGATTTCAAAGGCCCCTTACTGCATGGCACCTGCCGAACTGAAGGAACTAAAGACTCAACTGGAGGAACTTTTGGAAAAGAAGTTTATAAGACCCAATCATTCACCGTGGGGAGCCCCAGTACTATTCGTGAAGAAGAAGGATGGCACAATGAGAATGTGCATTAATTATAGGGAACTCAACAAAGTGAAAATTAAAAATAAGTACCCGCTACCCAGGATTGATGATTTATTCGACCAACTACAAGGAGCGGCAGTATTTTCAAAGATAGACCTTCGTTCGGGATACCACCAGCTCAAGATGAAGGAACAAGATATTCCCAAAACGGCGTTTTGAACTCGTTATGGACATTACGAATTCCTGGTGATGCCATTTGGACTAACTAATGCTCCTGGAGCTTTCATGGACCTCATGAATAGAGTATTTAAGGATTTCTTGGATAAATTTGTCATTGTTTTTCTCGATAATATCCTTATATACTCAAAGTCAGAAAAAGAACATGAGGAACATCTAAGATGTACGCTGGAAACTCTCAAAAAGGAACAATTGTATGCCAAATTCAAGAAGTGTGAATTTTGGCTTGATAAAATTAACTTTTTGGGACATGTTGTGTCAAAAAGTGGGATTTTGGTGGATCCAGCTAAGGTAGAAGTAGTAAAAGGATGGTCCCAGCCAAGGAATGCAACTGAAGTAAGAAGTTTTCTGGGCTTAGCTGGATATTATCGACGATTCATAGAAGGGTTTTCCAAAATTACAACCCCACTTACGGCGCTCACTAGAATGAATAGTCGATTCATATGGACGGAAGCTTGTGAGGAGAGCTTTATGGAATTAAAGAATCGACTAACTAATGCTCCAATCCTCACCATCCCGAATAGTACAGACGAGTTTGAAATTTTCTGTGACACTTCAAAAATGGGATTAGGAGCGGTGTTGATGCAAGAAGGGAGAGTAGTAGCTTACGCCTCCAGAAAATTAAAGGATTACGAGATGAACTACCCCACACATGATCTAGAGTTAGCTGCGGTAGTTTTTGCCTTGAAAATTTGGAGACATTATCTCTACGGAGTAAGATGTAAAAATTTTACTGATCACAAGAGTTTGAAGTACTTCTTTACCCAGAAGGAACTAATTATGAGACAAATAAGGTGGTTAGAATTAGTCAAAGACTATGACTGTGAAATTTTATACCACCCTGGTAAAGCTAACAAAGTAGCGGATGCATTAAGTAGAAAGACGACGACAAGCTTGATGTTCCTTCAAGCCTTGTCCAAACCGCTACAATAGGAAGTAGTAAGATCGGGCATAGAAGTAGTAGTCGGAGGATTGTCCAATCTGATGTTGGAGTCAAATTTGCTGGAGGAAATAAAAGAAGGTCAAGAATCAGATCCTCACCTAACCGAGTCAAAGCAAAAGTCAAAGAAGAAAAAGTGAAGAATTTTAATGTTTCTGACTCAGGAATATTAAAATTTAATGGAAGAGTTTGCGTACCTACAAGAGAGGACATTAAGAATAAGATTATGAATGAAGCTCATAACACTCCATACACGGTACACCCAGGCTCAACAAAGATGTACGGAAGTTTGAAGGAACACTTTTGGTGGCCTGGCATGAAGAAAGATGTAGCCCAATATGTAGCTCGGTGTCTTACTTGCCAAAGGATTAAGGCAAAACATCAACGACCTGGAGGAGAACGGAAGCCTTTGGAAATACCATAATGGAAATGGGAGCAGATTGCAATGGACATTGTCATTGGACTTCCACGAACAAGCAAAGGATATGATTCGATATGGGTCATCATCGATCGATTAACAAAGTCTGCTCATTTCCTTCCGGTAAAGGTGACGTACACAGGGGACCAGTTAGCGGAAGCTTATGTGCAAGAGATAGTACGATTGCATGGAATTCCAATTTCCATAGTGTCAGATAGAGACTCAAAATTTACTTCAAAGTTCTGGCAAATCTTGCACAAGGCTATGGGGACAAGATTGAAATTTAGTACAGCTTTCCACCCATAAACAGATGGCCAAACAGAAAGGACTATACAGACTCTTGAAGATATGCTAAGAGCGTGTGTCCTGGACTTTGAAGGATCGTGGAGTAAATATTTACCGCCGATTGAATTTGCCTATAACAACAGTTATCAGGAAACCATAGGGATGGTACCCTATGAAGCGTTATATGGGCAGAAATGTCGATCTCCTATCCATTGGCATGAGGTGGGTGAAAGAAAGTACATAGAGCAACAAACTGGACCAGATATTGTGACGTCGACAACGAAAGTCGTTCAAAAAATTCAATAGAGGATAGCAGCAGCCCAAAGTCGACAAAAGTGCTATGCAGATAAACGAAGTAGGCCATTAGAGTTCCAAGTCAGAGAAAAAGTATTTCTACGGATAACACCAATGAAAGGTGTTATGAGATTTGGACAAAAAGGCAAGTTGAATCCAAGGTTCATTGGACCTTTTGAAATATTAGACCGAATTGGAAAAGTGGCCTATAAATTGGCACTGCCACCAGATTTTTCGGATGTACATGATGTATTCCATGTGTCTATGTTGAAGAAATATATTCCTGATTCTAGTCACGTGTTGCAACATGAAGTTATCCAGGTGGACAAAGACCTTACCTATGAGGAAAAGCATGTCCAAATCTTGGATCGAAAGAATAAGGTCTTAAGAAATAAAGAAATACCTTTGGTCAAGGTATTGTGGAGAAGCCAGACAATAGAAGATGCTACGTGGGAGCGTGAAAATGAGATGAAAGCTAAATATCCCAATTTAACAAAAATTTGTAAGGAGGGTAGATTGTAACTCCCACTTCTTTCTACAAATGCATTATAACAACTATGAAAAATAAGAGAAGATATTTTTATTCATACTTTTGAGTGCATTACAATGTTAATCGAAGGCTAGAGCTATTAAGTAAAGTGGAAGAATAACTAATGAATACGCAACTATAATATTCATGGGCATTTCATTAGTATAATACCCATAGAATGATGCTAAATACAAGCAAACAATCACTAAAGTTATGAACAATAAAGAGAAATTCATGATTTGATGATGAACTTATCTAGAAGGTTAAGAGATGAAGAAGTTGTGCAAGTAAATGGTTGAAGGAACAAGTATTTATAGGACAAAAACTAGCTATTATGACCGTTGGTGAATAGTGATCCGACCGTTGGAAACAGTAACCTGACCGTTGGGGATATATTTGTATTTCTATTATGGGATTTTAACAATTCTAAGTTGTTGAAGTAACTAACACATGAGATCAATTAATTTATGGATGTTAGAGAAACTTTTTCTGAAAATTTTGTGAGTAAAAAATGTTGGATTAAGTAATATAAGAAGATTGGGAAGTATTTATTGTTTGGTTACTATTCATCAGGACTATTCATAGTGGGTCCCACAGTGGGGTCCGCATGGGTCCCACAGCAGGGTCCACATGGGTCCCACAGCAGGCTCCACCCCATGGGTCCCACATGTTGACACAATGATGACTTCAGCAAGTTACTATGCTTGATATTTTGAATATTTTATTATTTTACTATGCTTGATATTTTAAATATTATATTATTTTACTATGCAGTATAGTAACCCAATGTTTTCCTATAAATAGAGCCTTTCAGAATTCATTTTTGAATTACGAAAAATCCTTCTTTCTCTCACTCTACCCAAAAATCTTCTTAACACCCTTTTAAAGTTCTAAATCTCTAACATTTAGGCGAAGTTCTGTCTGTAACGCTAGCCTACGAAGACCTTTTAGGTAAGCTCTTTCCAGAACCTTTCAGTTCAGTTATTTAGCTATTATTTATATGTAGATTATTTTACTATGTCGTTATATTGCCAAAAATTTATATATAGATTATTTTACTATGTCGTTATAATGCCAAAAGTTATATATAGATTATTTTACTATGTCGTTATAATGCCAAAAGTTATATATAGATTATTTTACTATGCCGTTATAATACCAAAATTTATATATAGATTATGTTACCATGCCGTTATAATGTCAAAAGTTATATATAGATTATTTTACTATGCCGTTATAATGCCAAAATTTATATATAGATTATTTTACCATGTTGTTATAATACCAAATTTTATATATAGATTATTTTACCATGTCGTCATAATTTACAATGCCAAAATTGAAATATAAACTATTTTTTTATGTATCTTTATAATACTAAACTTATATAGGCTATGGTCACACTTTGGACTATTATGGACTTTTATGACCTTATTCCCTATTATTATGGACAAGTATTATGACCAGGACATTTTTGTATGACCATGACCATGACCACAACTTTTAGACCGGGATCTTGCCATGGACAATTATAGTATGACCATACGCCTGGACATAAAATAAACAATAAAATAAGAAAAATAGAATAACAACAATTATAAACTAAAATTTACATCATGTAGATTTTATGTAAGTTAATTGTTTGTGTTTTTATCAGGAAGCTAACAATTTCGGTTGTTTTATCAAGACGCAAGGTAAGTAGAATCCCCATCTACAATACAAGTATTTTATGTGTCTTATGTGCATTTATATGATTTATATGTTATTCTGCCATGTTGTTATGCATAAGCACACTTAATGTTGACAAACAAGTTATTGAAAGCGTTAAAGTAGAGGTCCTACTTGGGAGACCTACGTCCCAAAAATGTAAGGAGGGAGATGTACTTCCCTATATAATGAATGTTTAAGAGGGAGAAATTTCCTATTATCATGTTTATGTTCAGGTGGGAATGTGATTCCCTATGTAATGCCGGCAGCAGCATCCTCCAGGGCCCAAAAGAAAGGAAAGTGAAAGAAAGAAAATACTTAACATGTTGCACGTTTATTTTAATGCATATGAGGTAGCTATTCTGCTTACTGAGCCTTAGCTCATCAGATAATTTTTGTGTTGTAGGTAAGATGCCCCCAAATATAAATTGTTGATGAGTATACGTGGAGCCAACATGACTGTACATATGGGGCTGACCTGAAGGGAGTGGAGTTCTGCTATGCTGTTTTATAAATAAACAAGAAACTTGATTTTATATTTATATTTCATAAAAAGTATTTTGTGAACTTTATAATTTACATAAAGCTTTAAAAGTATTTCATGAACATTGTAATTTACATAAAGCTTTTAAATTTATCGATTGGATACATCTCTAATTCTACGTTAAGGTGTAGTAACACCACGAAAATTATTTATAAAAGTATTAAGATTCGTATGTAAGATCAAGTTTTTTTTTAGTTTGTGGGTATTGTATGGTTTGAAGTTATGAACATTAGATTATGTATTGTTTAATAAAGTTTTTTTTTTGTAAATTAAGAATTTCAGTATTGTCGTATTCAGGTAAACTTTGTTTTTACACTATATATGTATGTTAAGAAAGGAGTTCGTTACAGATACCAAGTTGTAACGTCCTACTACTCAAGGACCATTACATTTTGTATTTTAAACAGTGCTAAACTTGCTAACCGAGCCATTTGGCCATAATCGTGTAACTAAGTGTGATTACGGTTTGGGGTTAAAATTTTTGGTTAAGATACAACGTTTCGCTTAAACGTTTACTATATACAATGGGATCCCAAAAATATATTTTAAAGGTTAATTACAATAAAAATATTTACAACTAGCCGACCTAAGCGACAAATTAGGGTTTAACCGTAGTCCCTCTTTAAACCCTTGGTCGTGGTGGTCGAGCAGCCACATATGTACACATCATCACCTAAGCTCTCCAACTCAAGGATGGTCCAGCTTTCTTTTGCCTTTACCTGCACCACATAGCACCCGTGAGTCGAGGCTCAGTAAGAAAACTCAATATACTTATGAACAGGTAACAACATGTCATTGAATCATAATAGCATGCCTAGCAATAATAGCCATATTCATGCATGCAAGCAAGTCCAAATAAATGATTACGGGGTCATGCGTTTGAATAGATGACTAATGAGTCAATCTCTGGGGACCTGCTTCTTGAATAGATGACTAATGAGTCAATCTTTGGGGATATGCTCCCTGAATAGATGACTAATGAGCCTATCTCTATGTGGGTGACTAATTAGTCACACCCTATATAGGTGACAAATGAGTCACACTCTGTATAGATGACTAATGAGTCTATATCTGTGTGGGTGACTAATGAGTCACACTCTGTATAGGTGACTAATGAGTCACACTCTGTATAGATGACTAATGAGTCACACTCTGTATAGATGACTAATGAGCCTATCTCTGTGTAGATGACTAATGAGCCTATCTCTGTGTAGATGACTAATGAGTCTATCTCTGTGTAGATGACTAATGAGTCTATCTCTGAGGACCCATGCCCTCCTAGCCATGTGACATTTCAGTCACCTGAGCTTATAGCCCTGGCTCTATGTAACTTGCCTATAGACTAGACAAGCGCTTTTATTTTCATCGAACTTAGGGTCGGTCAAGCATTTCATGCTTATGATGATAATTCTTATGCCGATTAGATCTAATCTTTTCGGCTTGCGTTGAACACGCTAATATCGTTCTTGACTCATAACCCAATACCATATGACCAATGCTCAGTACTAGTATTGAACTTGACTAATAAGTCACAGCTTCACAGTCAATACTGACACCATTGCCGATTCCTTACTCATAGGTCAGTTCCACTCACAAGTAAGCAATGCAACTAGGCATATATCATATGTCAAATATCCAAATGCAGGGCATTCAACATGCTTACTCAACAATCACTAGCATAATTATGATTATGCAAATTTATAGAGACTCAAGCTCTAATCAATCTCATATTCAACATTCATGCCATGCTCTAATCATGTGTATCTTATGCATCACATGCATGACATGCTGGTTGCAGTTTTCTTACCTTTGGTTCAAGCACAGGTTACCAATAAACGATCCTTAAGCATGATCCTGTTTCAAGCCCCCTTGCGATAACCTAGTCACAAACATAATATAAAACCTCATCAAAATGAGTAAATAAATACTTCCAAACCCAAACCTAGCCTCTGGGATGTCAAACCCTACTCAACAGGGTAGTAGGATCGATCCCAAGCCCTTAGAGTTAAGTTCCCATAACTAAAAACCCATTTTAGCCATTTCTGCCCTTTTGGACTGCGGCCCCAAAAACCCAGGCCGCGGCCTGATTAAGAATAGGGGCTAAACCCCTCTCTATTTGAGTCATGGGCAGCGGCCTGACCAAAAAGGGGTAGTGGCCCAAAGTGCCCCCAACTTCCAAAAGTATCATTTTTTTTCAAGCCTAGGTCGCAGCACACAACGAAAGGACCACGGCCCAACCACGAACACAGCTATGAAACTCTAATTTTCCCATGTCAAATCCTTCCAAAAATCTATCCAAACATACCTAAATCTCATAAATAAAGTTCCCAATCATCTCAATGGCCCAAAACCACCAAAACCCAAGTTTCAATTCATCCAAAATCTCCTCAAAACGAAAAATCAAATTTCAAAACTTAAGAAATTCTAGGAAACAGAAACTCAGAAATTCAAAGCTTAAATTACCTCTGATTATGTTGTTTCTCACCAAATCCTCCAGCTAATAAGCTTCTAATGTTTCCTAGAAATGCTATGCCTCTATCCTTGCTTGAATCCGAGTCCTAAAACTCAAGTTTCCTTCGAAAATGCAATCGGGTGTCGAAAATGGAATGGGAGGGAGAGAGAATTTCTTAACGTTCTTTTATTATTCTTAACAGGTTACTTCAAGCTTAAGTAACCTCAAGCAAATCCTAATGCTCGGGGTCCCGAAAACACCGCCTGGGTAAAATAGTCAAAATTCCCATAGTTTCCCTCTGATCTCACTAACTCCCAATTTATCATCAAATATTTATTCTCATTATCCAATATCTCGGTAATGTGCTAAATACCCCTTGACTCACTCTGAGTCAAGTATAAATCCTTTTGTGACTTTCCCACTAGCTTGCTTCCTATGATCATCTCGTGCTGAGTAACCCTAGCATAACCAAATAATAATGAAGCACCACACATAAACCACATATATGTTAAATATACCTAAAATGGCCAAAATATGAAAATTGCCCAATTTAACAGAAATTGGCCCACATGCATATTTAATACACCTAAACATTCATATCAAGTCATATTATGATATAACTCACATATTCACATAATGATACACATAAATATCACATAATCATATAATTCCATAATTTTCCATCATGGCCCCTTAATCAAGGTCTTAAGCCTTATTATGAAATTTGGGTTGTTATAGCCTAACTATGAATATTCAATTTTATTCGTTTATGATATACATAGAAAATGAACAAGAATAAAGAATAATCCTACTCGCTTATGGTATGGAGACATTCTATTTGACAACTATAAACAGAGTTTTTTTGCTAGTGTGCCTTAATAAGGAACCATTGATAGTTCAGCTCTATTCATTTACCTTTGCAAACAGGTACTAACAGACTAATGAAGTAAGGGCAATAAGGAACATGCTCGCCCGAGATTACTTCCAAGATACAAACAAGGATAAAAAATGGCAAAGCATGTAAACTCACTTTGAAAACTCTGTTAGTGTCTTCTCAGAATCGTTTCATCTCCAACCCGAAACTTCTATCCAACTCGAGGTTTACCGAGCTAATTTCCTATTAAGGAGACAAGAGAAGAGTTGGACCTAAGATGTTAGGAGAATAATGGAGATGCTCCTCAGATATCAACTCGTGAACCAAACCCTAAAAACAGGCCTTAAGGGGGTATTCTGGTCGCCTACCCGGTGTGACCAAATCTGCTAGGGGTATGCACAAAGATCCCTTCTCAGAGGGATCACTGTTAAAGATTGCTTTATAAATTGAACACGATCAGGAAATAAGATAACCTCAAATTCTAATTATAATCATGAAAGAGGACAACTTTGAATTCTAATCGTTATAAAAAAGAAGATAACCTTGAATCCTGATTATAATCATGAAAGAGGATAACTTCAAAGTTTTCATTATAAAACAAGCCTGAACCCAAGGAGAAAATAATCCTAGACTTATAACTTGGTTACTTGGGGGGAATACAGGTGTTGGATATAGCCATACCATGAGCTCGGAAAAAATCTATGCATCTTTTAAATAAAAAAGTTGTCTCGAGCTTTTGGAAAAAAGATTAAAGTATGGAGATAACCGAGCATAAAAGTAAAAATATTACAAATTTTGTGTGCAACAAAATTTAGAGCAATATTCTAACCTATCATGCTTCTATGAATAAAGAAGTATGAGTTTCGAGCAGTTATAAGCTCATCATAATTATATGTTTAAATAAGTATGCACAATGATTGTGACAATAAACAAAACAAGTAGACATACTTGAAAGCTTAAATAACCCAATCAAGCTTTAAAAAATTCAAGTTAGTATAAAAGTGAAATTTAGAAATAAAAATCAAGCTAGAACAATAACTCGGATTATCAGAGATGATTCCAAATAAAACTTAATAAACTAACATGAATAATCAAAGTTATAAAATCTCGGTCCTAACCAGGAATAAGGCATGAATACTAACAGGTAGCTATTAAGCAAACATTTAAACCTGGCTGAACTAGGTTCAAACCGAGTGTTACACAAACTCGGAAGCATTTTCAAAAAAGAGGATAACCTTGATCTTTGAACAAGGATAACTTCAAAATCTGCTAGTTTGAAAGATAACCTCAGAGCCTAATCGTTGTTAAGAAAGAGGGCAACTTTTAAACTACGATCGATCACCATTAAAGGACAACTTCCAATTCTGGTCGCCTACCAGCTTGAGGAATAACCTTTAGTGACATGTTCTCATAGCATAGCTTGTTCGACTATGTTTATATACGTGAAATGAACAGAATGATTCCGTTAGCCTATGGTGACGAAAAATGAATTCTACTAACAAGTGATCAAGGACCGAGACTCCTCAATCACTTGGGGGCATATGGGGTGTAAGAACAAACAATATATGATAAACTTTTTACAAATTTTCCAAAAAAAAAAAGTGTTCTATTTGTTCTACCCAAAAAGGAAAAAATGTGCATGCTCGTGTCCTGTTCTTTCTACCTACAAAGGCGAAATTGTGTCTACTCGCCTGAGCCTAAAGGTGAGACAAACACAAGCCATGAAAAGAGAAAAAGTAGATATAAAAACACACAAGCTATTCGTACCATTCACAAAAGGAAAACTAGTATGTTCGCTGGTACATGTAAAAAGTCTATGTTCGCATCATGCACTAAAGGAAAACTAGTATGTTTGCACTAAGAACAAAAGGCAAAATGGTTTGTTCATTGGCATGGAAGTACAGAATACAAAAGAAAACAAAGAGTCAAGAGTATGCAAGTACAAAACACTCCAACATGACGCGCGCTAGAGACTAAGCTATCAGGACTCTGGCTCAAGGGTCTGGTCGCCCGAGGCAGCTAAAGGATCAACAGAAGTGCTGGTAGTGAGATCTTTAGGCCTTGAAACATCACCATCCCCAGCTATACTAAGGAGGTACGAATAGAAGAGTTTTCTTCATCAACAAGTCTCTATTCGCAAGCCTCTAGTAAGGACTTCTCTCCGCCATTCAGAAATGTTAAATCAATACTACAGTTGTGTTTCCAGACCTGAAAGAACATGTTATTTAATCTCTCTCCTTCTTCTTCAAGGGTTTGAAGGCGATCAGCTTCAGCATCAGCTTTAAGTTGCTCAACCTCAACAGCATGAGACTTCTGAAGACGATCAATCTCAGCCTTTAGTTGATTGATCTCGGTACAAGAAGAACTTTTGAGTTGTTTGAGCTCAGTCTTAGAACTATTCCTCTCACCACGAACAGTGTCTATCTCACACATAACGGCACGACATGTATCCTCCTTATCTTTCTCCAACTGCTCGATAGATTCAGATAGGTTGGTCAGGTGATCATTGTCTGCAAGGGATAAAAAGAGATCAATACAGAAAATTAAGCAGAAAGATAACAAGTACAATAATAAGAGAAGAACCATACCTGAACAATGTTGGCAATAGAATGGCGAACGATCTCACTAAGGACGCAAACTTCGGAGAAAGACCATTCTGCACGTATCTGGTCACTATGGATGACCTCTTCAAATTTAGGTACCACCATTTGAACACGAGAAGGTAATATAAGAGATAAGGATCTAGTCGTGGGAACCACACTAGCAATCGCTGCAGGGGCTGGCGGTGTAACCCCAGCTAGAGGTTGACTCTGGCCTTAACGAACAGAAGAAGACTCTGCAAGGGTCCCCTTATTCTTGTTCGCTTATTGCTCCCTCCTCTTGTTAGCCCTTGCACCTACAACCTCAGGGCCATCGAACAAAGCTTGAGCATTCATATCTCCTCCCGAAAGAAAAATGGTCAGATAAGATGCAAAAAATATATATCAGTCATAATGCGGTTAAGAAAAAATAGTATACCAGAAGGACTATCAGTAAAATTTTCCTCTGGAAAGTATTCATTTAACCAATGAGGGAGGGATAGTTCCTCATTTCTAAGGGATAGATCAAGACCTCCCACGTCACTAAAATTTTCAGACGGGAGAGGCACTTGCGATAAGTCAAACTCTAAACAGTTGGGCAATCTAGAACAAAGACTACTTGAGGAAGAACAAGCACATGAAACCTCAAAGTGAACTGACTCAGGCTCGTCACGAACAACAAAAATCTCTTTTGATCACCTCTCATGTATAGACTCTTGAAGGGAACGTAGTCAAACTCCAGAGGCGGTGATAGATGATCCAATGACTATTGTGGTTCGAGTAAACCGACCAATCATAAATTGTCATCATTGATAAGGAAAGATGCATTCCCATACTTGCCACCCAATCGACGTAACTGAGAAAGATGCTCTCGCATCTTAGAGGTTGGAGTTGGTCTCCTATAACAACCTAAAACAACAAGTTAAGCGAACAGAATGAGCTTAACATGAAGGAAGCGAACAGACAACTATTTTAAGGGAAACGATCATATACTTACCAATATCACGGAATAACCTATGCTTGGACTGGAGGGAATTTTAAAAAAAAAAAAAGTATTGACTAAAGTAGCGACCAGGGTCGGAAACACCACTCCTAAGGACTTCCCCACCAGAATAGCTACACAAGTGGTAGAATCCTTCATAACCCAATACACAATTGGACTTGATATTGAACAAGTAGTGAACCTCCAAAGCATCAACAGGAGGCCAATCTAACTATCTATACAGAATCCGCAGTAGTACCAATAGTCTGTAACTGTTCAGCGTCAGTTGGAATGGGTCTATTCCAAAATATTCACATATTTCCACAAAGCACGAATGAAGCGGCAGGAAGGCACCTGCTTGGCAATGTATGGGACTCTAAGTGGTATACCAGTCTGGTGGGGAACCTGCTTGCTCATCATTAATAGGGACTCTAAGCCCAAGTTTGCCAATAAGTCCATACTTATCTATTAAATGGGATAAGTCACTCGTAGAAAAGATGGATCTCAGTGTTACAAAACCATACAAGCTAAAGATTTCTCCAAGCTAGTTTACGGAATAGTCAACCTTTTTCCTCTTCCTTAAAACTCTTGATTTCTTAGGAGGCATGAACTTGGTCCTAGATCAAAAGCAAATGGGGACGAACATATCCTTATACACTTCAAAGAACGAGGCCTAACAGGATTGTAAAAGAAACTGAACTCATCGAGGACCAAGCAAACCCAAGTACCTAAAAAGGAAAGGAAAGAGTAAGATTATGTTCACACATACACATTATGAGGCATGTTTGCCCATAAGTGTACATCTAGGGCGAACATAACCGAAAATATACTAGAACATAGAAATGAGATAGCTTACAAAGGGATCTATACTTGGAGAGAACAAGTGAACTCGCTCATAAAAGGTAAGCAAAGGAAAGAGTGTTTGTTCGTGTGTTTGTTCAAAGAGCGAATAGAATGTTTTACAAAATTTTTACAATTTTTTACTCAATTACTCGAATAGACATCACACATCTTTTCCTTAAGTTGAGTTTAAATTGCAAAGTATGTGCATACATTCATTGGCAAGAGGAGTACCTGCTTGTTTTTATAAAAGGTGGATTGGACCAAGACTTAGGTGGGGTTGTTCGCATATTCAAAGATGCAACCTATTCACCTATAGCTTTGGTGGAAAATCTTATTTGTCCTCCTATACTATAAATGGTACAAATAAAGGGTAAGGGCTGTGAATCATAGGGTCTTGTTCATTATCATTCTTCTATTCGAATTGTTCAATGATTGGGCGAACAAGCAACGAATCAGATGGGTTATGAGAACCTATTCGCATAAGGCAACATAGAGTTACTTAGGATCTTGTTCGCACAAGGCCTACATACGTATACCAAATGAGAAAATAATCAAAAAAATATCTGCTCTAATAGCAACAACTCATTCAAATACATGGGAGATGGTTAATCATCATTATTCATATTCATCAAAATGGACAAAGCAAAAAGGAATATGGAAACCTATTCATTTTCACACTGCAGGATAGAAATCGTTTGCACACGATAAGGAGTTAACAGAAGCTAAATGTTTGTGTGTGTGCTTATATCAAAAGAGTAACTATACATGTTCTATGAAACTGAAGTTAGGTAAACACAAGCAGAGGCAAAATGCTTTGTTCGCCTATACTAGTATACAAAGAAAGAATTGACCCTCTACTCTACTAGCAGAATTCTCATACGAGACAGTAAACGGGGGTGACCAATAATGATACCTGTTTGTCTACATTAGAAGCTGGCCCTTTTCTCTAGTGGTGAATGCAATAGAGTCTTGTTCATGCGTAGCTACATTCATAGGATAAAAAATTTCTTCGGTTAGTATACAAGAAGCGAACAAAGAGGACAATGGTTCATCTATATGCTCAGTTCAATAACAAGGGTCTTATTATTCTAAGAGATTTTGACCACATTTGTATACAAAGGGAAAGAATGTATTGTTCGCCTCTGCTCATCTATTGGTGCTAAGAAAATAATTTCAACCACTACTAGCATTAAACTGAGATTACGGATTGTCTATGCCAGCAAAACATAATGATAAGCAAGGGTCAACTAGTTCGCTCAAATACATGTGTATATCGCATGTTAGGAATGAACAAAAGTGGGGATGAAACCTTAACTACAATTGAAAAGAGTAAACAAAATGGGATCTAAGAATGAGATACCCATGGATTCGAGGCTATGTTTTACACCAAATTTGTGGCACCAAATGCCAAGATTCAAGCAAAAATCAGAGAAATCCTTATAGCATATACTCGATTTTTCAGAGATAAAAAAAACAACAAACACCCTCAACTCGTTACCCAGCCGTGAAAAAACAAAGTGAAGGGAAAACATACAAAATTATATGAACAAGATGGACACTTTTTCTCGGTGCTGTTTGTTTCCAAGTAGAGGCAGTCAGCGACGTTTCTCGTCCAATGACGTCAGCGATGAGCAGCAGGTCGACCCCTCCTCTCACGGCGTCAAGCCTCTTAGAGCAAGAAACGGGTGGCAAAAACTTACTTTCACAACCATGAAAGCTTCTAAGTGAACAAAACCAAGTGATGGGCTAGGTTTTCAAAGTAATGGGCCTAAGGGTCCTATAGCGAAATGGGCCAACTAGTCAAGTGTTAAAGTATGTATGTTCGCTTACATGGATAATATGCCTAGGTCGTGTGCACTCCTCAAGCTACTATTGGTCTGCAAAGCAGATACGAACCAAAATGAGAATGGGCGACTGGTATAACTATTTATTAGAAGGTTGGTTCATGTATGTGCATTAAATGCAGTTTATTTGCCTTTGGGCTCTTCATTTTGAGAACCTGATCGCCTATGACTACACTCATGATAAGGATCAAACCTGTTCAGGTACATCACATACCATTCCACCCATTATGATATTATAGGGGCGAACAAAACATAAAGGATAATGCACCAAAAAATAATGGGGACATTGTTTGCATAACTAAGTCAGAATTGTGCAAAGCACAAACACTGACTTGAGGGGGCAAATGTTATACTCATTTTTCGAGCATTTATGACATTTGAAAAAAAAACTACAATTATAAAGGGATGATGAATAGAGCACAAAGGAGTTCCTGTTCTCACAAAGCACAAAGTACTTCCTGTTCTCACGAAGTACAAAACAAATTATCAAGCACTACCAAAAGAGATTGGGTTGCATAGTCACATTCTTCAATCTCTGTTCACACAATGCAAACCATTACACACTAATAGGAGGACTATGTTCGTTCAACACACAACATCCACACATAACAGAGTTAGCAAAGGAGTACAGAGTTGTCATTTATCAAAATATAATTGTATTTATGTTGTAATGTATTATTTGCGGGCCAAGCCCAATAACTTAGGCCCATGTTCTAATTGTAACCCTAAACTCCTCACTATAAATAAGAGGAGATGGGATAGAAATTGAGGGGGGGGGGGGGGGGGGGGGGGGGGGAGGCAATTGATAAAGCCTAAACTCCATGATGGTAGAAACAAGTCCTTATGTAATGTAAAAGCGAAGGAGGACTTGTAACGTCCTGCGTTTTTGGGTACCTTTAAACGACTCAGGTCGGGATTTTTTACCTGAGTTAAGAATATTATTTTAAATAATATTATATTTGTTTGGAAATTATTCCATGAGTTATTGCTAGCCAAATTATGAATTTTTTGATTTAAAATTCAAGATGAGACTTTCGGTCCTGGACCGACACAAAAACCCTGATCGGGTGAAAATCTCAAAAAATAAAATAAAAAGCTATGACAAATATATTTTGGGCATAAAATACATTCATAAAAATTAAAGTTTGGTAAAAAATAATAAACCTAAGAGAAAATGGAAATTTTAGGGCATTTTGTGTTAAATGCTTAATTTTACCGAAATGGGGAATTTTATTCCATAATGGACCTTAGGTGAAATTTTATTGTGTGATTAATTAAATTAAATGTGAGAAACATTTAATTTAATTATTATGTGTTAATTTTTGTTTTTAAAACTTAAATAGAGTAAAAGGTGTAGAAAATAAATTTGGACTTTTTTTCTTAGGAAATATTGATTCACATTTATAAAATATATATATAGGGAGCGACTACAACACATCCCCTTTTTTTGCAACACCGGTGCATCCTTTTTCTATTTCGGCACCTGAATAGTTATAATCCTAAATTTGTTTATATGATGGTGTACATTATAGCTACCTAGAACATCCTACAAATTTTCAAGAAATTCCGAATAAATTATGGTACCGAAACAGAGTCTAAACCGTCTGTTGCACACGTGCCTGTTTTTTTGTGTACACGTGTAAAATTTGACAGTTTGAACTCTGTTTTCGGCTTCGTAAACTATTCAGAATTTCTTGAAAATTTGTAGGATATTCTAAATACCTACAATGCACACCGTCATATAAAAAAATTTGGGATTATATCTATCCAGGTGCCGAAAATCGAAAAGGATGCACCGGTGTTGCAAAAAAAGGGGATGTGTTGTAGTCGTTCCCTTTATATATATATATATATATATATAAATGCATATATAGGAAAGGTTGGTCGGCCATGTGAGGCTTTAAAGTGGTTTGAACAAAAATTAACTAACTTTTAAATCTCATTTATTTAAATGTTAGGGATAAAGGCAAGTGGGTAAAACACTTGAGTGTTTTAGGTTATAATTAGAGTTGTATAAACTCTTCCAACCTCTTCCCCAAACCGACCACTCACTTTCTCACTTTCACTATCATCTTTCTTGAAAACTCTCTCAAGTCTTCTCTCCATCTTCAACCTCAAGAACACTAAGGAGACTTGGAAGCTAAGCCTTGGTCTAGGAAGGGTTTTCTCTAAGGTAAAGTTTCAATAAACTAGACTTTTATATAGTTTTAAACCATAGATTTTCAAATAGATAATTATCTATATTGTTGGGTGAGTTGGTTAGGGTTTTTAAAAGGTTTTGAAGGAGCCAAAGCTAGTAGGAAGATCGACACCTTAAGCAAGAACACCAAAGAGGTAAAATAGTTTACTTTTATGGTTGTTATTGTATGATTTTTAATTTTAAGCATTATTTTGTATAGTTAATGCTTAAAGTTTCTTATTGGTGATGTAATAAGGTTATGGTAGTTGTTTTATAATTTTTATGATGCTTGTGTGTTGATTTTTTTGAAATAGGGATCAAAACTCCCAAGGGTTTTGTTGGAAACCTTAAAACAAAATACATGTTTTGAGCTGTGACTTCCAAGGGGTCAAGCATCCACTGTATATTGATTTTGTAAAATTTAATTATACTGTGATGTTGTTGAGATTGAGTACATAAAACTAAGCTTTTGAAACACTCAAAAATGTTTTAAAATGAGTGAGTTATTCTATTTCAAAGTTTAGGTAAAAAAACTGTTTTTTTCGTATTCTTATTTTTGGAACCAAGTTTGGACAGCTACTGTATAGGGAAAATGAACCCAGTTTTTCTAAAATTTGGTGGACATATTATTGGCATAACCTAGTATTCCACTGTAAAATTTGGTAAGAAAATACTGAACAGTTTGAAAGTTATTAAGTGTCAAAGTTTGGAAAATTTAAGGACTTGAAAATAAGGTCATTTTTACCTCATTGTTGAAAAATAATTTCACCAATCAAAAATACTCATTTTGACATAAGATTTTACAAAGACCTAAATGTCATACCAAAAATGGAATTGGGAAATTTTGGTAACAATTGGGTAAATAAATTTCAAGTTATGAACTAACAAATTATGTAGTTAAAAATGTGAAAAAAATAGGGTTTTCACACTTAGTGCAAAAATGAGATTTTGGAACTTAAGGTAAAATGTAAATTTTGCTTATTGCAAGATAAAAACTTGGTAAATCTTGAAAACATATTTTGACTAAAATTACCACTTTGAGTATAGTGTGAATTATTTTTATTAAAGAATTTTTATTCTTTTTAAAAATAAAAGATTTAATTTATTAATAGTTAATAAATTAAAAGAGGGTTTAAACCCCTATATTTTGAGAAAATGATTAAGTGAATTATTTTCTAGTAAGTAAACTTGATTAATTGATTTTGGAAAATTAACTAGTCAAGATGGGAAATTTTTAACAGTTTTCCTAATTAAGATACATTAGGCTATTTTTCTTAAAACGATTTTTAGAGATTAAAACTTTAAGAAAAATAAAAGGAAAATTAAGAGTTTATTTTCTTTAAAAATAATTAAGGAACGAATTAGTATTTTCTAGATATAATACCGGCTAAGATCTTCCATATATTTAACCAACTTGTTGAAAGTACGGGTCAATAGCGATGCGTTTAAAGAACAAGATTTTAGCGGATTGTGGGAAAATACTATTTTGATACCCGAGCCTAGGTATCGAGACCATAGGATAGGTCTCCCCGAGACTTAGGGTTTAGTCTCAAATATTTTTGTATGAATTTCCTTAATGGGTTTAAAAACCAAATAAGGATCATTAGTCCTTACAAATGATTTTTATTAAAATGACCAAACTGCCCAAAATAATAATAATGAATTATGAGTGTCATAATTAATCCGAGTATACTGTATGGATAACTACAGTATTGGCTAGCGTAACTGGACTAAACGTTGGAGGGTGAAAACATGTTGAGTGCTAAGGACTCCAAGTAAGTCAACTTATATTGTGTGGCTGCAACTTGAAATGATTATTGTATGTTAGTATAGGGACACATGCACATATATACACTGTCGTAGAAAGTTGGTTAGAGACGTTAGTCTAGTGAGTGCTGATTTAGAAAAATATGAATGGTAGATATTTGTCATATCCTAGACGGCTGATCCCCGTCACACTGCTTGATTTTATTATGTCTGGTTCAGTACTGCGACGAGTGGCCAAGAGGTGAGGATTGCTAGTTAAACCTAGGGGCGCCAAAATGAATGGGACCTACGGGCCCTCATGCTTACTTAATCAGTGAACGGTTAGAACCCGAGCAAGTGCTATGATAAGTTATTCCCGGATAGCAGCCGTGAATATTGGTCATTCAATGAGAGTGCCTAGAGATACTAGGGGTTGCCAAGTTTGAGTGAGGCTGAATACCCTAGGGGCAACTGCTCATCCGCACCACTGATTAACATAGAAGTCTCTGTAAAACTGTGTAAATTTGATTACACTCTTGGATAAGTAGTGATGCCCTAGGTAACACGATAGTTACCCTTGATGGAGATATTTATTGGCTAGATCTTAGTGTTGAGACTTGGTTCTCTCTTACGGATTAACATTTATGTTGGAGGGCGCGTTACGCCCGAATTGTTGGAAATTTTCGAGCATTGGTCTCGAATTATATTGTGAAATAATATACTTACTTGCTCTGGGATTTTCTGAGTGCAGGGATATAATTGTTGATAAGATATAGTTGTGATATATTATATCTTCTTGTTATGGGATTTTCTGAGTGCATGAATTTATCTGTTATAGGAAATAATTTATCATTGGTTATCAAGCATGACCATAAGTTTGCCAGGACGCTTTAGCGTTCTTGAAATTGATTGTGTAGGGTCCGGATGGATCCGAAACTTTAATTCTCTGCATGCTTTTGTTTTAAGGTTGAACTTACTAAGCGTTTTCACTTACCTAGTTGTTTCATGTTGTAGGAAAGAGCAAGGGCAAGGCAGAGCAGTCAGCGTTGGAGTCTACCTTGCAAATGTACATGTGGACCGACCTTTTGGGAAGCCGTTTTATTTTTTGAAATGTTGTGTAATTTTCCTAAACTAGGCTCACTCTACTCTTTATAAAATATGTTTGTAAATAAATGTTAAGTAAGGCCATACGTCTTTTTAAAAAAGTTTTTTTTATACGGGTTTTTGAGACATTTTGTTAAATAAAAACATTTATATTTCTGCTTTATTGAGTCTTGAAAATTTGGGTCGTTACAGGACTATAGAACAACCAGCAACGCAGGTTCGCCGGAAACTATGGTTCTTCAAGCTTAAAAATTAATAAAAGTGACTAAGTGGACGTAGGTCATCTTTTTGGGGCTGAACCACTATAAAATTATAGTGTCCCAAAATTTTTACTTAGCTAGATAGTAGTAGTAGTTAGTAGTAGTTGGTAGTATGTTAGATTCCATGGATTTTGGTTCAAGTCGGGACTCAGTTGGAAACTCATAGCAACAATTATGGATTTTATAAGTTTAACCTATAGTTTAAGAATATTAATTATAACATAAGGTTTGATTAATATTTTTGGTTCTATAACCTAAGGTTTAGATAGAATTATTAAGAATATGACACTTTTCATAATCATGTTTATTAAGGATTTAAGTATTTTTGATGAATAGATTAAATAAAAGAAAGATCTAAAAGCTCTAGACCCTTCCAAAAACTGTTAGGATCACGTTTAGACTTAGTCAAAGCTGTTTTATCAATTCAAAATATGTTAAAAAAGTGCAAATACATGTTTGATATATCAACGTATACCGATATATCGCAGCTATAGGGGCCGATATATCGCCTATGGAAGATATGGAAAACACGTCGACTTCGCACGAACGATCGAACGGGGCTCGGGATTATGGGGGAGGTGATATATCGGCTCCAACTCTCATTTTTTTGAGGTTTGAGGATTTTTCAATTTAAAAATAGCCTTAATCACTTAGACCTGCCTTTCAACGAGTTTGATCGAGTTCTGGGCATCTGTTGAACGAAAATTCAAATCTTTTTTCATTTTATATTCATTTATTTATTCAAATTAAAAGGGGTTAGTTTCACTCCTTGAAATCTATAAATATGACCTAGTACTCAGCCATTTTCTTCATTCTTCAAGCATTTGTTCAGAGCCTCCAAGTTGCTAAGGTTACTATAGAGAGAAACACTTGGGTTTTGGGTTAAAAGCTTTATCATTCTAAGCTTTTCTAAACACTTGGGAAGTGAGATATAGTGAGATTTCGGTATCGAGATTTAGATCAATTCGTAAGATCATTCAAGGTATTCTTATCCCTAAGTTCAGTTATTTATGGTTCTTTAGTTTTCTTTTATTTTCTTTTCAGATCCTAACTCTTGTTTATGATTCTTGGTTAGGTATTTAAGTTTCTTGAAACTTAAGGTTCTTTTTGGTAAGTTTCTACTTGGATGGTTTAGTTCTCTTTTCATCTTCATTCTTTAGAAATACTCATGGTTTTGCTGTTGGTTTTTAGGAGTGTTGCAATCCCGTTTTTGTTCTCAAATATCCCGGTTTTTGTTAAGGAAAATAGGATAGATTATATGTGTTTATATGTTTATGTTCTGATATGTTTTATGCTATAATATGTATATGTATAAATGTGTTTTGTAGTCCTTGGGCATATGACTTGCTTAGATAGCAAGCCCCAAGAATTTTTATCAATTTCATGGTTTAGAGTTATGATTTACCCTACCTCGATTAGTAGACAGAGGACCTAGATGGGTTATCATATACTACCATGTGATCTAACCTACCTCGATTAGTAGACAGAAGACCTAGATGGTTTATCACATTCCATGATAATGAGTTAATGGCCATTAATATCGTAGTCTTATATGTTGTATGTTTTTATAGTCATATGTTTTATAGTTTATGTATATGATATAGTCTTATGTTTATGATTTATGTTGTTAATAGATTTTTCTTGCTGGGCATTAGGCTCATTCCTTTATTTTTAGCTTGATGTAGGGAAATGATTATGGAAGGCGGAAAGATTCATGGCAGCTTGGCTTGTGTGTTGAGGATGAATGGATTGAATGGACTGTGTGACGATCAAAATTGAGGATGATGTTGTTTTTAAGTCTTTTTATTTATGTCTTTATGTATTTCTGTATTTAGAATTTAAACAATTAAAGTTTATGTTTTATGTTTTATAAACAATGGGATCCCATATCATATCACATTTTATTTTATATTTTTTTTCCTTATTTTGTATTGGTACAATATTTTGGGTTTTAAATAAAGTTATGTTATTTATAATGTATGTTTCCCAAAATAGTAGCTATGTATAGTAGTTTTAATGGTCCAAGGTCTTAGAAATGGTTGGGTCATTACAGTTGGTATCAGAGCAAAGGTTCATATGCATGAAGTTCTCCTTGATACACACGCACAAGCTCCGAGTCTAACCACCAATGTAAGTGTTTATGTTATAGTTATTATGTTTATGTTTATAGCTAACGTATTAGCCCTTTTGTTTTCAGTTAAGAATGGATGGAGCCTTGACCTATGAGGATATCCGAGCCATTAAGGCATTGAAAAGGATTAGAGAGCCAAGGAATACAGTAGGAGTGTTAGAAAGAATCACTCAGAGATTAATCTTATTCCACAAGGAGATAGTTCATCTTCAGACTATTAAGCAAATTATGATGAGAGCTACAGAGCAATATGTCTTAGTAATTAGGCTTTTTAAAGATTTTCCTTCTGTAATTTCAACTTTAGAAGAAATATGGGAGACTATAGATGATGAAGATGATTTATCTGTAGATATGAGATATTATTTTCTCATACTTATATTCACCTCTAAGTTGTAATTTTAATTCACAAATGAGCAAAAACATAGAATCTTTATGAATCTTCCCTGAGGAAATTTTAAGGCTCAAGATAATGATGATTATGAGGAGATAGATGATGATATATTAGATGAAGGGTCAGATGTAGAAGATCCTAATTTTTAGATTCACCCTAGTTATGTTAGTTTATTTATTTATTTATTTTGCATTTATGATTGTACTTAGTGAAAACATTTTTCCAAATGAACATTATTGTTATTTTTGAATGACATGTATGAGTTTAATTTTTTTTACAATCATAATAAATAATGACCTAGTTCGATGAGGGTGGATACAAATCAATGGACCGTGTTCTATATTGAGAGTTAGGGGGCATAGTAGTGGGAACAATTTTACTGATCTCAGCCCTCCCTCAATATGGTTAACTTTGGAACAACGACGAGTTTCGAGCCTGAGAATTAAGTCATATAGGATGATTAGAAACAGACTTGGAAAGTAATAAAGATGGCTTATTTTTCTAAGTATAGAAACACACCCTAATTATAAAATGGCCCTAAGTGGACTAAAGGGTTTGTAGTTAATAGGGAGGGCATTTTGGTCAATTGGCATCTCAGAGATAGATAAGTTAAGGCTTTATGTTAGTGGAAGTTGTAGGAAAAATATAGAATTCCGAGGAAAGAAAGAAAAGAAGGAAAAGGAAGAAAAACAAAGGGAGAAAACAGACAGAGTTTTTAAGGTCGGTTTATGCTTCCTTCATTAGTTTCTTGAGGATTTTTGGAGCAAAGCTCAGAGGAGAGCTGGGTTAGGCTAAGCATCAAGGATCCTAAGCTAGGTTTGAGGAATTGGCTGAGGTATAGCAAGAACTCACCAACACTTGAGGTAAAATTCTGTAAGTTTCTTTAGTTCTAGTTTTGGTTCTTATCTAAGATATCTAAGCTATGTTGATGGGGAATTTTAGGAAAGTTGGAGCCAAGGGTTGAGGAAGAGCAAGACAAGGAGGTCTAGAGGCAACTTGAGGTCGAAATTCCACCAAAGGTATAAATTCTAAGCTTCTAACTTTGATGTTTAACTGGTTTCTTCTGAGTTTTAATGTCTAGAAGTGGCTATGGTGAATTTTGAGATTAGGGATGCATGTGCTTGAGTTCTAAGTATTTGGGGTGCTTGGGATGAGTGGAGTATTTTCATAAGGTTGTTTTTGAGTTTGGTAAAGGTTTGGAGAAGTTTTGGTTGAGTTTGGTTCGAGGAAATCGCAGGAAAAGAAATTTGGAGTTTGCCTGTCTGTGACTAGCGCCACAGCGCTAGCCTTTGGGCGCTGTAGCGCTAGGCCAAGCTTCCTGGGGGATTTTGCTTCTGTTTGTAGCGCTGTAGCCCCCTCCTAAGAGCGTTGTAGCGCTGCCCTATCTTCTGAAGGGCATTGTAGGGTTGTTTGCAAGGGTTTTTGACCAAGGGTTTGGGGTTTGATTCAACCACCTTGTTTGGTGGAACTAGAACTTCCCGGGGGCTCGGGATTGGCCCCGATGCTAGGTTTTGGACTTGAAGATTGATAATGACTTTGACCTATGGTTGTGTTTAGGTGAGCGCTAGGGCTCGAGAGGGATCGTGCTCAAGGAGTCGAGTGATCAAAGCTAGCAATTGAAAGGTAAGAAAACTTCACCTGGTTGTATGTTTGTGATGGGACTAAGTGCTCTCGATATCTGTATCGTGTCAATGATGGTATTATGCCATGGGACATGTAAAAGCGGCCTAAGAGTGTCGTACATAATATTTGTGCACAGGGCGCAGCTTGGCCACTGGTAGCCGAGGACAGCTTAATATTCACTGAGCTTTGTTTAAGCGGGCCGGAGTCAGTGGGATAACGGAGGGAGCGGCCTGAGGGCGCTAGCCCTAGTTATCATTTATGAACTGTTAATGATATGAGTTGATGTGTTTCGTATGTGGAATACTTGATTATACTTAATGATTATGTGGTTGGGATTATGTGAATGCAATATGAGATATTGATTTGTCTGTTGATTGCTTATGCTCTATTGTTGTGTTTTCTTGCTGGGCCTTGGCTCACGGGTGCTACGTGGTGCAGGTAAAGGAAAGGGCAAGCTGGACCAATCCTGAGATGGAGGGCTGCGAGGTTGAATGTACATAGCTAGCTGTTCGATCTCCATGGTCGAGGAGTGGATCAGGACAGGGATTGCCTAACTGTCTATTTTGCCTTAATATCCCATGTAAACAAACAATGTTTCTTAATGAAAATGTGACTTTTGGAGACCAAAACATTTAACCCTCACTACAAGAAAAAATGCTTTTAATAACACCGAAAATGTGTTATCAAAACATACGATAACACTTTTTGATGTGTTAAGACCGACTATGTTATCGTAGGTCAAGGTACTTTACATAACACTTTATCAGTGTTATACAGATGTGTTATTGTACTGTCAACGATAACACAATTTCTGTGTTATTTTAATATATAGATAAGTGTTGAATTATGTTATTTATAGTCGATTATATAACACTTTTTTTGTGTTATACTACACTTTAGTATAACACTTTTTTTGTGTTATTCTACACTTTAGTGTAACACTTTTTTTGTGTTATTCTACACTTTAGTATAACACATTTTTTGTGTTATACTATACTTTAGTATAACACATTTTTTGTATTATACTAGGCTTTAATATAACACATTATTTGTGTTATACTACACTTTAGTATAACACATGTGTTATATTAGCTTAGAGAAACATAATCTTTTTTTACTTACACAAAACTAGGAAAACAAATATGAAAGTTGAAGCCAAATAAGGTAACATAAATAGATTTTTTATTAATTACTCAATGTAATTACAATATTTAGTCTACTAGTCTAGGCTTAAGAAATCATATTACAACATAATTTATGCCCAATGTAGATTCCTTTATCACTAAATACAAAACAAGAAATGTACACAAAAATTATTGAAATACATTCTTCCATTCTAAAGGCCTCAACTACAAATGTTGTCAAGAATTGCTCCAAAGAAATCATCTCAATATACCTGCACATTGTAAAAAAAAGTCCTTTTATTATTAATATGAAGAAACAATTCATACATTTTGTACTAACTTCTATCCCCATTTATTTCTTCTCTAAAGACCTAGCAAGGTTAATTCCTTTCTGTAAAGTTAAATACAAACATAGCATTGATGTGTAAATAGCTTTGGCAAAATTCTCTCTGTGACAGGTAACCAACAGGGCATCAAGTATGGCATCCAAATTAACAAGTACAATGTGAATATGGCTGTTAGAGGTCCTTTATGAAGCCCATGCTATTCCTCTTATTCTCCCGAAGTTTCTCTTTCTTTATAAGTTCGAAGTGGGAAATGTGTTTAGAGTTAGGTTATGGGAAACAAGACAAACAAAAACTGGGGAAAAAAAAAACAAAAGTGGAAACGTTATCTTTTTGTATTAATAAACTAAAATCTGCTTCTTGTCAAGAAAGCGAACAACACTAGCTTTCCAACTTAGATTTCACGAGAACTTCTAAGATTTCTAGTTGCATAAATTTTTTAAGTTTTTTAGCCTAACTAAATAACCATACACACACACCATACTTGAATCATGTGCCATACACACCGCCAAGCTTTTCGAGAAAAGACAGGAGCCATAATTTCCGCAAACCTGAAACATATTCAGAAGGTACTGTTAAACTTTACACCGTTCAAAATATCTTTCCATAAAACATAAACATATTCATATGAGAATCACTTCCAGGTGGGCTCTATCTCATGCAAGTGGGTCTTGTGACTCAATTCATAAAAGCTCAAACCATCCAAACACGACTTTAATTTATTTTATAAGTAAAAATCAAATATTGAAAATCAAATGGATTTGTTGCAGAAACATTGGGTAAAGGCCAATTTGATATATTATTATTTAGATAATTACTATGACTTGTATAAGACAAACTAAAGTATCAAACAAAAACTCTGGAAATTGTCATGTTTTAAGTTCATATATGGGAATATGACATTATAAAAAAGGAAACCTCATCAAAATTCTGCCAGGAAGAGATGCTTTCATAATACTATGTGGTAATTCATTTCAAGAGGGAAACTATAATATTTTATGAACATAAGAAAGGTACAGCCTAATTCATTGCAAGTATAAAACAATAGCAAACAAGGGATAGGATACAGCAAAAAACACAAAATAACAAAGAAACCCAACAATAGCAACAAACAAGATTTCTAATGGAAATTCTCAATCCCCGGTCATTACAATGCAAGCTAGATTGATGATAAATTTATACATAGCTATTAGATATGAAGAGCATGAAGAAACAAACTATCACCAATATCAATCAAATCAACTATTACTGGTAAAAGATGTTGTGGGTAGTGGGTACTAGTCCAGCAGTCCTTATGGTTTCAAATTTTTTGCAATAAATAAGAAGAAACGTCGCTAAAGCTTTTTATATTCTAGAGAAAGCACAAAAATTACCCTCAAATTTTATTCTAGAGAAACTACATAATGAGAAGTAAAATCACGCAATACAACACTCAAATTTTATTAATCAAAATTATCCATCATAACATAACATACTCATAGCAAAAGAAAGGCCTTGCTTGAAGCACCATAAGGTGGGACCAAGCAAGACACCAAATATCAAAGGTGGGTCATGATTTTTCTTCTCAAGAAATGAAAAGTTGCATTTCTACATGCAGCTTTTCCTCCATGGAATTCAAACAAAGAAGTTGGACTAGAAAATCCCCAAAGTGATTGACCTAACTGAATATCAAGTCTTCTTCAAGCAGCTATATGGGAAAACGAGTCTAGTCTACCCTTACCTAGTCTTCCAACAGGAAAAGAAACTCTATACCTAATAAACTTACAATAGAAACTTGAACAAAACTAAAAGAATAGCTCCCAACAGCAAAGAAACAGAGCCAAATGACTCTGTTTATTTAGTTAGCAAACTATGGAATTGATTTTTATTTTGTTTTTCTTTCTCATATCAGAAAAATAAAGTTACAATTATGCCTAGCATCTCTGATTTAACAAATAAGTAAAGCAAGAAAGAAGGAAATAAAAAAGAAAAGAATAGCAGAAAAACACAAGGGTAAAAAAAAAATTGCCCAACATACACTACATCCAACCAATAAGAGAAAAAGAAAAATCTAAAACGCAACTATAATGGAGGCTATCTAATTGCCAGAATAAAGAACTATACAAAAGGAGCACCTAGCAGCATAAATAGAAAGTAATTAGACAAAAGGGTTGCAGATGTGGTAACTTCTCTACAGGCTGTTGTACAAATTTATAAAAAGAAAATAATACATGATGTGTAAATGTGACAAAATTACCATATTCATTTCATACACCAAGAAACACTACTTGTGCAAGGAAACCTCTAAGAGCCAGACCAATGACTAATGCTATTCCCAGAACAATAGAAGAAAAGCTTCAGACAAGACATAGTATGGAACTAAAGAAGTTCTACATGTTAGCATTCAGAGTGAAGAAAAGAAAAAATCAAAGAGGGTATGAGTTAAAAGGATTAACTCACTCAAACCATTACTATCAGGAACTTAATAAATGCTTTCTCTTGTCAAACAACAATACGAAGTGAGATGAGATTAAAAAAAAATGTTTAATCTTTATGCAATGAAAAATAGAAGAATTTCATAGCCATTAGCAAGATACGAGAATCACAAAAGTAGCGCTAACAGACCTCAAGCCCCTCATCCTGCTCCCAAGCAATGCCAGGTCCACTATACATATTCTTGATAAGCAAAGTGCAAGATTTATCAGGGTAGAAATGGACTCTACTACAACACTGACCAAACCGACAAGCTCCAGTTTTTAAGTGGAAAGGACAATGAGCTCTATCCTGTCATACATACAAAAAAAAATACTTAGAGACCATGTTCCTCTTAATCATACCAGCAAACACAAAATGAGTTGAACACATAGATAAACTCAAAAAATATAATAATAGTCTAAGTAGAATGATTATAATAATTTGATTTCTATAGCAATCCAATAAGAAACAACAAACTAAGTGGTTCATACCAGTAACTGATGTAAGGCAGCAGGACAATCTGAGAGATATTTCACTGCAAGAGTCAAAAGAACAGGAATTGAATCCTCTCCTGGGATCATCATATCTATAATGTTATCAGCTATTAGATCATCTGTTAATTGACCACTTGTGTCATTTAGAAGATCATCTATTACATCTCTTGGAGCCTCTTTGGTGATCATCCCACTACTACTTTTCCTGGCTTCTAAAATTTTCTATACTTGCTGCACCATTTTTTTCTTTGCCTGAAAAGAGAAGAGGAAAAATATTTTGTACCAACATAATTAGTAATCATGAAATAAGGCAAGATGTGAGTAGTAATAGATTAATAATAACTAACTTACCTGTAATGATCTGTGAAGCCTAGTTCCAGGAATGTTTATTGGTAATGACATGAGGCCTGCAATGAATTCTTGAAATTGTTTTCTTAGAGACTCCATTTCCTCACTAGGATCCAAATTAATCAATGCCTTAACTAGTACTTGAAATGCAATCTGAGAGAGAGACCAAAAGGGGGTTTAGTCTTATATGTGTTATTAACTTTTAAAAAGTACCATTAAACATAATAATTGTGAATCTGTTTTGACAGACAATTATTCAAACAAACTTATTCTGAACCCCATAACAACTGGTTCACCTTTTCTATTTAGCGAATCATTTTCAAACCTAAGTAGAAGCTAGAGATGGGGTATTTCAAAAATCAATAATTATTACTTTCACTGTTTCACAGACAGATTCTTTATCCCCCCAAACAAATAAATATTTATGAATATAAATAAATCACCCCCAAACTCAGATGAACCAAGTAATAGTCTTTATTTTTTATTTTTTCTTTCTAAACTTCAAATATTAAAGAATATCCTCACAACTCATTCCCCAAGATCAAGATGTGTGAGAAAGAGAGCTTACATTTTTTGTTTCATCCTGAATGTAGATGGGTCGGTCATGGCTCCAATTTGTCATAGATTCTTGGACATACTTGTACATGTCTCTGGTGATTTGAGCCTTGAGCTGTGGAGATTAAAAGAAGCCACCCACTAGTCCATGGATTCTCCTTTGCAAGCTTCCATTGATAAGAAAAATAGAAGACTTTCCCATCAACTTAGTCAGAGATTTTGGGTAAGAAGGCACAAAAACCTTTGCATCAAGTACCAACAGAAAGAAGTTGTTAAGAAACCCAATAGTTTTTATAATTTGACCCTGAATAATGAGAGAAAGAAGTTCAAGTTAAACCAAAGAGCTGTAAGTACCAACAGAAATTATGAACTAATAGCATCCTGGAAATCATTGAAACATGATGAAGACAACTGAAACAACACAATATAACAAACATCAACAACTCCTGCATTCTGAGGTTTATACACAATAAATTGTTGAAATTTGAGATCATTAGCGATATTTTGATGTTCCACAACTTCCCCCCTAAGTATTATTCTGAAACTTGCTGGTAGAAATAGTTAAGAAATGCAAAAAAGAGATGAGTGAGAGATAGAGAGAGAGAGGGAGCCGAGAGAGACAAAGAGAGCATAAATAAAAATGTAGAAAAAAAATACAAACCTGAAAAATGGGACAGATCTTGAGCTGAAATGGTCCTGCTCACAACATTGTAAATATTTTCCATTATGAGTTATTGAAAAAAAAAATATCAAACTGAATTGACAATGTTTTGCACCAAGGGTACAATGTAGAAGAAGAATAAAATTTACCATTCTTAGAATATCTCCATGTTTCTTATCCTCTGCTTCAACAGCTCTGTCTAGAATACCTCCTGATGTGGCACTAAATGTGGAGAAAAAGAAAAATTTACAAAATTAATTAAGTGAAAATCTGTCAAAAGAACAACTGAATTGAAGAAAAGATGAATTTTGCATAGGAGTTTCATTAAATTGCAGAGTGGGAACTCAAAGGGCTGTCCACAAGGAAATAGAACAAATCCATATAAAGTCAGAACAGTTCAAACTCATATGACTTTATTTGATTAGTTATTATAATACTTTTCTAATAGTCTAAACTTCTATGGTGTATAATTTTGATAAACTTCTTCATCAACAGAAGTTTAATGAAATTATACACCATAGAAGAATTCTACTATCATTACAACTGGTTCCTAAATAATCTGAATTAGAAATTTAGTACTATAGTTATGAGAGATGGAAATTAAGAGCTAGAGAGACTAAAACCAAAATTCAGGAACAGGTTAAAACTGGGGAATGCAATCTTCAATCTGAGAATCAATCCAATTTAAATTCAGTAGTTATCAAATGTTTTCACTGCCATAATCATAGCTGCCACTAAAGCAGAAGATCATATTGACATAAGTAAGTTCATACAACAGATATTTATGCTGAAAAATCTCCAACTCTCTCAAAGTTCAAGCATTACTTGGACATTGTAATTTTCAGCAGGAAGAATTAAATAAATCTTCTATTAATGGCATGATAAAGTAGCAACTGTGAAGATTGTTTAAAGAGAGTTCAAGAGTTAGTTATGTAAGCTAATTCAGTGAGTGACAAAGAACTAGTGCAATAACAAAGTTTTATCGTGACACACAACTACTTATAACAAGACAGATGATAAGAATATTAGGCCTTCTTTGAGGTTTAATTATTCCATAAAAACTAAAAAGAACTAGTTACTAATTAGGCCTATTATTATTGGCTGAATATATGTCCAATAAGATTATAAGAAAGGTACTAGGCATTCTAAGTGATTATTATATATATTGCCTAGTGTTCTAAGGGAAGAGATATAAAAAAAAAAAGTTGATTATAAACAAGAGATGCAAGAGAGTAACTTTAATAAAAAGAGAAAATCTTATACAAAGTTGTACGCCCTGGTTTTCCCACGGGCTGTTAGCAAGTTAAGATACGGCCTAATCATGAGATACGGCCTAATCATGTCTACCACGTGGACATCCCCAAGACCGGAGCTGCCATCGAAAGATCCTACCTCCTCAGCTCGAGGTAACCTAAGGGTTCACCATGGTTAGACTGAGTTTGGACTCTGAAGGCTACAAGTCGAGGGAAGCATCCAGCTCGTGGTACGAGCTAGAGTAGGAGGTTGTGACCTTTTATAAAGTCAACCACACAAGGTAAATGTGCATATATCAGACATCACATGTCTGATATATCCCTGACTTCTCGGACACGCAGCATGAACGTGCGTATTCAGACACCCACGACTGGGTTGGGCCGTGCGGCCCATTATCCTCTTACCTATTGATTAGACCACACTTCATGTGTCAGGTTTTAGGAATTAATCATGAATGTCACAGAGTTGACATGATAGGTAAGAAGGTCACGGGATGACCTTCTTACCAACTCCCAGGTGCCCTCTCCTATAAATATGGAGACCCTGGGAGTTGCAAAGGGTTGGATTCTAGTGTGTAAGAAATACCCTGTAAAAGAATACCAAGCATATAGCAATAATATTAACTGGTGGAGTAGAAGGATTTTAACCTTTGAACCACCTAAAAACGTAATTATGTCACCAGCCCATTTCTAAAAAGATCATTCATCTATTTCGGTTCAACATAAGCACTAATCCCTTCCTCTTATTTTCTTAATTACCTATTGGCGAAGAACCACGTCAACAGATTGGTGCTTTCATTAAGAGCTAGTCAGATTGGTGCTGTCGCAAACATCCACTATGGTGACCACTCGATCCAGACACGGTAACGAGACGGAACAACATGATGGGCAGGAGGTTCATCGTATCGCCATCCCAGGTGAACAAATTCCTGAGGTCCAGCAGCGGCCAGGCAAACAGCCGGTGGGCCAAGATGACACTGGAAGTTCGGCGCCCCGGCCACCTAATCCAAACCCAGATTTTTACACTGCGGTAGAGATGGAAAACGCTCAGCTGAGGAGCCAACTAGCGAAAGCAAATCAGCAGATCAAGGATGTGTTGACCCGACTACCCCCTCTTACAACTGACGCTAACGTCGGAAAGAGGCAAGGTGAGACTCATAAGTCCCGTCGGGGTAATCGATCCAGGCCTAGCCGCTCGGGAAAAACCTCTGTAACAAGAGGAAAGCGGAGCTGATCAGATTTCTGCGGGATAACCTGGATGTGTTTGCGTGGTCACACGAGGACATGGTGGGAATCAGTCCAAGAGTCATCATGCACACCCTTCATCTGGATAAAAGTGTTCTGGCAAAGTCCCAGAAGAAGAGGCGCCTCGGAACAACCCGGGCTGAAGCCTTAGAGGAAGAAGTAGCCCGGCTCAAGAAATGCGGCTTTATCCGTGAAGCAAAGTTTCCGATTTGGGTCGCCAACCCCGTGCTGGTCCCGAAGCCCAACGGGAAGTGGAGGACCTGCATCGACTTCTCCGACCTGAATAAATCCTGCCCCAAGGATTGTTTTCCATTGCCAAGGATTAACCAATTGGTGGATGCCACGGTGGGGCACGAGCTCATGTCCTTTATGGACGCATACTCAGGCTACAATCAGATCGCCATGAATCCGGCGGACCAGGAGCACACCAGCTTCATGACCCCAACTAACATTTATTGTTACAAGGTCATGCCGTTCGGGCTGGAGAACGTCGGTGCTACGTACCAAAGGTTAGTAAATAGAATGTTCTCAAACCAGATCGGGAAGAACATGGAAGTGTACGTTGATGACATGCTAGTCAAGTCAAAGACTGCCGATAACCATGTTTCCGACCTGGAAGAATGCTTCAAGATACTACGAGAGTATGGCATGAGGCTTAATCCACAGAAGTGCACTTTTGGAGTCGCATCGGGAAAATTCCCGGGTTTCATCATCAACACCCGAGGAATTGAGGCAAACCCCGACAAGATCAGATCATTACTCGAGCTTCCCTCACCCAGGCCGCGCAAAGATGTCCAAGGCCTGACAGGAAGGGTGGCAGCCCTCAATCGGTTTATTTCAAAATCCACCGATAAGTGCTTTCCATTCTACAACCTGCTCCGAGGAAATAAGAAGTTCAAATGGACAGAAGAGTGGGAAAGCGCTTTCCTCGACCTGAAGGCACATCTGGCCGAGCCACCCGTATTATCCAAACCAAAAGCAGGAGAGCCTCTTTTTCTCTACCTAGCTGTCACAGAGGATGCAGCTAGTGCCGTATTGGTCCGAGAAGAAGACCGGGTTCAGAGACCTGTCTATTACATCAGCAAGAGACTTCTCGGAGCTGAATCCCGGTACCCATTGATGGAGAAATTGGCGTTCTGCCTTATCACGGCCTCTCGAAAGCTCAGGCCGTACTTCCAGTCCCACTCAATACACGTCATAACCGATTAGCCTTTAAGGCAGGTTTTGCAAAAACCTGAAGCATCGGGACGTCTGCTAAAGTGGGCTATCGAACTCAGTCAGTTCGAGATTTTGTACACCCCATGAACTGCTATAAAAAGTCTTGCCCTGGCCGATTTTGTAGCAGAGTGCACAGGATTCTGGGAGGATCCTGCAGAAGACTCACCCCAGGTCACCTCGGCCCAGGCGTCGTGGAGGATCTTCGTGGATGGTTCATCCAATGAGAACAGCTCCTGGGCTGGAATCATTTTAATATCCCCTGAGGGACATAGATTCCACTCGACACTGAGATTCAGATTCAAGGCCTCCAACAATGAGGCCGAATACGAAGCTTTGCTGGCCTGGCTAAGAATAGCCCAAGAGCTGAAGGCGACCTCCGCCCAGTGCTTCAGTGACTCCCAGCTCATGGTAAACCAGGTTCTGGGCGAATATCAGGCACAAGGACCCAAGATGGCTGCCTACCTAGCAAAGGTAAAAGTTGAGTTGTCCGCATTTGGACGAGGCTCAATCGAGCAGATACCTCGGGAACAGAACGCTAACGCAGACGCTCTTGCCAAGCTCGCCACCTCCGGGGAGACGGAGGCTTTGGGGTTAGTTCCCGTAGAGTTCTTGGAAAAACCAAGTATAGAAGAAGCCCGGGCGGAGGTCGAGATGATCGACGCTAGGCCGACCTGGATGACCCCCATCCTTTGTTAGAGAATATTATTTTATTGCTCAATGGAAATATGGAAAAACCAATATACAACTCTATGCAAAAATACAATAGACAAGGTAATTGATTAAATAAATATTACAACTCAATTGCTCAAAATACAACTAACTAGAAAGATGTAGAAGAAGAAGATTACAAACTCAATACTATAATAATACAAGTAAATAAGAAGAACAAGAAGAACAAAAGAATGAAAACACAAACTCTCACACACCAAAATGTAGAGTAGTGGGGATCACCAACTTGAACAAGGTTCAAGACCTTTGTCCAAAAGCTTATTTCCCCCTATTCTCTAAGCACTAAGGGATCTCTCTAGGAAATAGCTCTCTGGAATTATCAAGCCTCAAGGTGTATTTTTCAGCCAAGTGCTTTGTGGATGAAAAATGGTGTGTCTTACAAGTGAGCATTAGGCTCCTATTTATAGAGTTTGAGATACCCCTTTGAATTTCAAATTCCACCAACCCTCATGGTTGTTACCAATGTTTAATTGGATGTTTATGGAATTAAAATGGAGATTTGGGAGTTATTTGGGATGTTAGAACCGTTCAATTTGGAAAAAACTGAAAATTCACATAGGCTGTCAGCCTCACTGGCCGCGGCCACGACTTTTCAGTGGCCGCGGCCACAGGCCATTTTCAGCACAAAAAAGTCATTTTTCCAAAACGTTCCAAAACGTCCCAAATCTTTTCCCACATGATTTTGCAACCTCCAAACACCTATTGAGAGTTAAAAACATGTCTCCAATAGTCATATATCATCATGACTTTATGAAATCCAATCTCAAATGTGTAACATATAATATACACATTATTGGGTAATATTTGGGAGTTACAAATTTGTAACTGATTTTGTAACTCCAAAATATGTCACATTTGGGCACACACATTAGTCCAATTTTGTGACTCTAAATAATATGTTACAAGGCGTGACAAATCACATTTGTGTGACAAATCACATTTTGTCACATTATTTAATCTAATATTATATTATATGAAATAATATAACATTCCCCCACTAGATTAAATAATCACTTTTTGTAACACTTATTCAATCAATCAAACATTATATTAAAATATAACATTCCCCCACTTGATTAAATAATCACTCTCTATAGAAACCTTTCCATTGGTGCATAAAGTAAAATGTCTTTCGACTTGAATTTTACCTTAGTGTAATTATCACAAAGTTTGTTGAAATTTTGGTTGAAGCATTGAACCACTATCCCTTGATAACAAACCGGTGATAACACACACACCTTTGCTATGTTCACTTGAGACCTCAATGTCTCGCTTTTGCACCGTTAATGGCCATGTTCACATTCCATTCATAGACTTTTCTTGAGAATGACTCCCAATTCTCATGAGGGGCGGCACCACCCCTAGGTCTATATAGGTAGAACTCTTACAGTATTTTGTTACCCTAAAATACTTGTCTTTTCAAGACTGAGTTCTATTAAAAAACCTTTCGGTTTTAACCCTCATTTTGGTAACACACTAGTACTCATATCTCAGATGGGACAAAATTTGAGTACTACTATCTATTCACTTGATTGACTTGTTATTACCTATTGAACCTAATACTAGTTTGGTTACTAGTATTAAGATAGGTTACCATCAACCGTGAATCTCTTTAGGGAGTCTAAGTCTCATCTCTTGAGATGTAAAATTGATTCCATTTGAATCATTTCTTTTCTCATGTATGCGTACTTAGACACTCTTATTATTTTATTCAAACTTTGTTGCTAGCCATAGTTTGATTAAAATAGTTACCCCTTTAAAATAGTGTTTTTTGACCATAGTCAACACCCCCACTATTTTATAGTTTTATATCCAAGATAAACATCTGAATATTAATTCTAGAAATCTCTTTGTTTCTAAAATTCTCCTTTATTTTTAAATTGATTCCTTCTTGAATCAAAATATTACAAACAACGACTTTAGACACCAAACATGTCTAGGTTTGTTCATTCTATACACATATAGCCAATGTGATTTAGAATGTGGAATTCCAAATCACCTATTTGATAGGATGACCAAATTAATCAATTGATTAACAACAAAATAAATTGATTAACTTTGGAGCATTACCCCCACATCTCTCACATAATGATAATAAAATATCACTTTAAAATAGAAATCTCTTCATTTCTAATAAGTCATTTATCCTCCAAGATAAATCTAGACCTATGATTCTCAAAGTTCATCATGAGTCCTTAAGCTTCATGATAAACACTCAATAGATCAAGATAAAAAACCTCAATGTTTATCTTGATTCATTTACTTGCTAAAGCAAGGCACACTTATTTGAAAGTAACTTTTACATGGTTGCTTTCTTTTATATATTTCACAAAATAAAATGTGAACACAAATGTAATGTGAAAATTTCTCAAACAAATAATCACAAATTTCATTTTTAGTTGTCTAAATAATCTATAAATCACTTAAACAACTTTTGTGTATTTCTTAAGAGTCTCTTTGAGATTCTTTTGAAAACATCAATTTGACATCCATTGATTTTCTCATCAAAATCAAAATGAAAATGTCAAAAAAAAAAATTTAAACACTTTAAATCAAAGAAAATAAACCCTCATTGATTTACTTAAACACTTTGATTTCTTATGTTTTGTTTAAAATTATCTCCTCACTGAGATTAATTTAAACATATCACCATCTTTAACCAAAATGAATAAAGTTCTCTTTTATTCACCATTGGTGTAAAGATTCAAAATTGTTTATCCAATTTTGTAATGTCTCCTCATTGAGATATTCAATTTTTAAGAATTATTGTCACTAAATAATTCTCAAATATTTTCTCTTTTGACCATTCTTTAGACTATAAGTATGTCATCCCACAATTTTTTAATCCACTTTGATCCATTTTTCTTGTAATGGCAAGACACAACCATTAAAAGATGTAACCCCCTTAGTTTCATCTTTTCTTATCTCATAAAGTGAGATGGTAAACACTTAAATGGGAAATTTCATTTCTCAAATAATTCTCTTTATTTACCAAATGAATGGTAACTCATCACATTGAAATAATAGAGGATAAAACATATTAATATTATTATCACCTTAATAATCATATTATATGGCACACCACAATAATCATGATAATTCTCATCAATATAAGATAAAACATATTAACATCTCACAAATGTTTACAAGATTATATTTCAATATAATTTCACATTGTTGTCAACTAATATGGCTCTTTATTAATATGAAAACATGAATTACAAATATCATACACACATGATTCACATTTCTATTGATTCACAAAATCAATATATAGGCATGTCATATAAAACTCATAAATTGTCATCTCAATAATTTATCATTATCTCATAATAAGACAATTCTATAACATGCTTATCATATTACCCAATAATTTACTAGATTATTTACATATTAATCACATATAACAAAAACACAACATATTGAATTATCTTCTAATCTAACCACTAAAAAACAAAGGAGATTAGAAAACAATGAATCTCATTTATAAACTTTTCTTCTTCTCATATCTATCACTATATGAAAACTACTATATCTTCTAAGAAAATCAAAGAAGAACATTACCTTATCTTACCATCTTTTCAAGGTTGAATCCTCACAAGATCTCTATGGGTTCTCCTTCCATTGAAAAGGAATATAAGCTTTTGATTGTTAGAGAATATTATTTTATTGCTCAATGGAAATATGGAAAAACCAATATACAACTCTATGCAAAAATACAATAGACAAGGTAATTGATTAAATAAATATTACAACTCAATTGCTCAAAATACAACTAACTAGAAAGATGTAGAAGAAGAAGATTACAAACTCAATACTATAATAATACAAGTAAATAAGAAGAACAAGAAGAACAAAAGAATGAAAACACAAACTTTCACACACCAAAGTGTAGAGTAGTGGGGATCACCAACTTGAACAAGGTTCAAGACCTTTGTCCAAAAGCTTATTTCCCCCTATTCTCTAAGCACTAAGGGATCTCTCTAGAAAATAGCTCTCTGGAATTATCAAGCCTCAAGGTGTATTTTTCAGCCAAGTGCTTTGTGGATGAAAAATGGTGTGTCTTACAAGTGAGCATTAGGCTCCTATTTATAGAGTTTGAGACACCCCTTTGAATTTCAAATTCCACCAACCCTCATGGCTGTTACCAATGTTTAATTGGATGTTTATGGAATTAAAATGGAGATTTGGGAGTTATTTGGGATGTTAGAACCGTTCAATTTGGAAAAAACTGAAAATTTACATAGGCTGTCAGCCTCACTGGCCGCGGCCACGACTTTTCAGTGGCCGCGGCCACTAGCTTCTGTCCCCCAAGCCGCGGCCACTGAAAGTCAGTGGCCGCGGCCACAGGCCATTTTCAGCACAAAAAAGTCATTTTTCCAAAACGTTCCAAAACGTCCCAAATCCTTTCCCACGTGATTTTGCAACCTCCAAACACCTATTGGGAGTTAAAAACATGTCTCCAACAGTCATATATCATCATGACTTTATGAAATCCAATCTCAAATGTGTAACATATAATATACACATTATTGGGTAATATTTGGGAGTTACAAATTTGTAACTGATTTTGTAACTCCAAAATATGTCACATTTGGGCACACACATTAGTCCAATTTTGTGACTCTAAATAATATGTTACAAGGTGTGACAAATCACATTTTGTCACATTATTTAATCTAATATTATATTATATGAAATAATATAACATTCCCCCACTAGATTAAATAATCACTTTTTGTAACACTTATTTAATCAATCAAACATTATATTAAAATATAACATCCTTGAGTATCTCACCGAGGGAAAGCTACCTGAAGGGCGTAATGATGTGCGATGAGTACTATATCAAGCTCCCAGGTATACGATAGAAGACGGGATGCTATACCGACGTGGGAACTCCCTACCTCTCCTACGATGTGTTCTTCCAGGCGAAGCAAAGGCCATCCTGCAGGAAGTGCATGAGGGTTTTTGCGGAGATCACACTGGGGGGCAAAGCTTGGCCCTAAAGGTCCTGAGGCAAGGATATTACTGGCCCACTCTGTCCAAGGATTCGATCTCGTATGTTAAGAAGTGCGACAAGTGCCAGCGATTCACCACCGTTGCCCGAGCTCCCCCGGTCGAGCTGAAGATGATCTCGTCCCCATGGCCGTTTGCAGTTTGGGGGATCGACTTGGTTGGCGCCCTCCCTACTGGAAAAGGCGGGGTCTGTTACGCCATGGTGGCCATCGACTACTTTACGAAGTGGGCTGAGGCAGAACCTTTGGCAATGATAACTTCCAAAAAAGTCCTCGACTTCGTGGTTAAAAGCATTATCTGCCGATTCGGGCTGCCCAAGAAAATCGTTTCCGAAAATGGGACTCAGTTCGACAGCGACCTCTTTAGCGAATTTTGCGAAAGGTATGGAATTGTGAAAAGTTTTTCCTCCGTGGCCTATCCTCAGGCGAATGGCCAGGTCGAGGCTGTCAACAAGACGTTAAAGGCGAGCCTCAAGAAGAGACTAGATGAAGCGAAGGGGGTCTGGCCAGAATAGCTCCCCCAGGTTCTGTGGGCATACCGGACCTCGCATCAGACTCCTACGGGTCATACTCCTTTCTCCCTACCTTTGGGAGTGAGGCAGTCCTCCCTGTGGAGATTAAGGTACTTTCGCATAGGGTCCATGCATATGACCAGGACTGCAACCACGAGCTACTTTGCACTTCCCTCGACTTGGTTGATGAAAGACGAGAAGATTCACAACTCCAGCTCGCACATTACTAGCAAAAAATCACTCGTTATTTCAACTCAAAAGTCAAAAAGTGCGCCTTTAGCATGGGCGACCTGGTCCTCAGGAGGGTTTTCTTAGCCGGAAAGGATCCCAAAGAGGGAGTATTGGGACCAAACTGGGAAGGGCCATATCAAATCATCGAGGTCATTAAAGAAGGAACTTACAAATTAGCTCGGCTTAATGGAGGGGCAGTCCCACGAACTTGGAACGCCATCCATTTGAAGAGATATTATCAATGATTCCCTTGTAAGGCCTAAAAGGCCATTTTTTATGTATTACGCAATGAGAATTAACTTTTCGTTTATGATTGTACATATTTACAAGTGTAATCTAAAGTAACCACGAAAGACCCTTTCCCAGTTACTTGGAGGGGCATATGGTACCTGGATATAACCAGGTCGCCTTAAAGACTTAGAAGTTAATTCAAATCGATTGATCGTTGTTTTTCTTAAAAAAGCGAGATATTGATAAAGGATTAACGCAAACTAAGCCCTATCCTAGATTTAACCAGGTCGCCTTAAAACTTAGAAGTTAATTTAAATCGATTGATCGTTGTTTTTCTTAAAGAGCACGAGATATTGATAAAAGTTAACGCGAACTAAGTTTTCAAACTAAGTTCCTGGACATAACCAGGTCATAAAACTTAGAAGTTAATTTAAATCGATTGATCGTTGTTTTTCTTAAAGAGCACGAGATATTGATAAAAGTTAACGCGAACTAAGTTCCTGGACATAACCAGGTCATAAAACTTAGAAGTTAATTTAAATCGATTGACCATTGTTTTTCTTAAAGAGCACGAGATATTGATAAAAGTTAATGCGAACTAAGTTTTCAAACTAAGTTCCTGGACATAACCAGGTCATAAAACTTAGAAGTTAATTTAAATCGATTGATCGTTGTTTTTCTTAAAGAGCACGAGATATTGATAAAAGTTAACGCGAACTAAGTTTTCAAAATAAGTTCCTGGACATAACCAGGTCATAAAACTTAGAAGTTAATTTAAATTGATTGATCGTTGTTTTTCTTAAAGAGCACGAGATATTGATAAAAATTAACGCGAATTAAGTTTTTCAAAATAGTAACTAAAATGCGTAAAGGCAAAAGGAAGTAAATCGATTAAAAATAAAATTGATAGTTAGATGTCTCGAGGTGAAAAACCTCATGCAAAGTTACAACAACAAAAAAATGAGAATAATAAAAGAGTGGATGCAAAATGCAAAGGCCCTAGGCTCCACCAGTCGGCCCCGTAGAGGTCGCCATCTCTCCCTCCTGCTCAGCTGTGCCGGAGACTTCCCCGGTCTTGGAAGTCACTTCTTTCTCGAGGCGAGCTTTAAACCCCTCTAGCAAGGGTTCCCAGACGTCCGCTCCCAAGGAGGAGAAATCACCGTCAGAGTTGTAGACCCAGCAGTGGTAGAGCATGTCCTCCATTGCGGTGCTGGAGGCTGCCTTATCGGCTTCCAGGGCGGCCTTGGCCTCCTCGGTCCCAGCCTTCATAGTGTCTAGCTCTGCCCGCGCAGCGGCGAGGGCGACTTTGGTAGCCTCGACCTCTTGAAGCTTGGGACGGGCATCTTCCAGCTCGGCCTGTGCGGCCGCCAGGGCATCCTTAGCCGTCTGCAAGGAAGTTTGGTGGGTGGCCACAACCGCCTGATGCTCGCCCCTCATATCCTCGAGCTGGGCCTTGGTCCGGGCTATGCTCCTGTGAAGGGACAAGGCGCTCTGAAAAAACGGAGAGGCAACTTCCTTAAGAAAAAAAAAGGGAGAAAGGAAAAACAGGGCAAGGCATGATAATCAAAAACCATAAACGGGTAAGGTCAGCTTACCGTTAGGGCCATGCCCAATGAAGATTCCAGTACGCCCACCGGGCTCCTTGTTTCGATGGCCCGCAGCTCCCTCTCGTTGAAGCGGTAGAAGTGGCTGACAGCGTAGTTCTCCATCTCATACACCGTCCCCCGAAAGACATCTGGAATCTTCTCCAAGTCCTGGGGGTCAACCGGGATGCGCACTTCGGGAGGCACAATTGCCGAAGCCCCGGGCTCTGCCCCTGTGTCCCGGGTGAAGGCTGGAGCTCGCGGAGGGGGTGGGGGCATGCTCCCCCCTGCAGCAGGAGGTGCAGTTTCCTCGACCTGGACGGCTGGGGGCTGCTCTTTCTCCTTTGCAGGAGACTTGGTTGGGGTCCCAGCGGCTTTCTTCGCCATCCGGAGCTTCTTCATTTTGGGCCCAGAGGCCCCAGCTGAGGAGTTCCCCCCGGTGAACACAGCCCGCAGATTTTTTCCCCCGGGCTGAGACATCTCCTCTAGCAAAACAAAGATATGGTTAGTACACAAGTTAGCAGTCATGCAAAAACAAAAACAAAAAAAGCGAGATTCAAGTATATATATACTAAAGGGAATCCTACCCCCCGAGCTAGAGGAAGAATCTATGGTTACGACCATCAGCCCCGGAGCTTCCGCGAGAGAATTTAAGGCAATTACTTCTCGAGCTGGTCGACGCAGTGGAGCAGGGTTTCATCTAAGTCTGGGTCACTTCGATGGCGTTGGACGATCTGTCTGGGATTAAACCTAGCTAGCCGGGGTTCTGCAGTGGCCCTATCTAAGTTCCTAAACATGTAAGGGTTACCTTGGCTGGAGGGACCTGCAGCTGCTCCAGACCGGATCCTCTCCTCGTCCGTTCTTTGGGCGACCTCCAACGCCCGCTTCCTCGTCCTCACGAGGGGCACCTCGTCCTCCTCATCCTCATCCCCCGCGACCTCCTCCACAATGATAGGCCTCGTATCACGAGCTTGGGGAAGCACCCGGGGCCTCCTCAGGTTCAGAGTCTGGCCTGGGGAGATCAGCTTACAGGCCAGCATTGTCTCGTCCATCACGAGCTGACGATAGTCCTTTTCACTGGGGGGCAAGCCTGCCAGTGTCTCGTACTGGCTCCCGAGGATCACAGACTTATCTGTCCTCGCGAAGATAGCTACAGAATTATTCTAAGTCAGAAATGGATATAGGGGGAGCTAACCGATGCTTAACTTACTAGCTAAGGTTGAAAGGCACTTACGAGGACGGTTGAAGCAGTGCAGCTCGCAGTTTCGAAACCCCGTCGATATAAAGAATTGATCTTTGAAGTCGTTGGGGTGGCTGGGCAGCTCGATGACCACAGACGTGTTGGGGAACCGGGTTAAGTAATAGATTCTGTCACCTCGCCACCGCTACTCCGGGCTGGCCTTGAGGCAGAAGAAATACAAAATGTCTGCAGGAGTGGGGACCTCCCACTCCTGTTTCAAGAACAAGTATCTTAACCCCGCCAACAAACGGTAAGAGTTGGGGGGGGGGGGGGGAGCTGGAATGGGGCCAACCTCACGTAGTTGAGGAAATCGGCGAAATACTGGTCCAACGAGAGGAAGGCCCCCGCCTTGAAATGTTCGTCGCTCCAGGCCGAGAACATCTCATCAAGCGCGCGTGCAGCTCCGCTCTCCTTCTAAGGGAGGTCGGGCAATCACGGTTCCTCTCCACAGCTCGATGTTATGGGAGAGGAATATTTTGTTTACCCTCGCCTGGTCTGTGATCGTCGAGACGATCCTCTCCGCCTCAAAGAATGCGTCGGGGGCCACCTCGAGCTCCCATTCCACTGCTGGCCCAAAGTTGGGAATCGGGGATTCAGCCATCACCTCATTTCCCTTGTTTTGTTGGGAAGACGAGCTGCCTACGGACTTCTTGGGAGCGTTTTTCTTGGGTCCCATCTGGTTGCCTAGCGAACAAAAAGAAGAAATTTTAGAAGAATGCGACCTAAAAATGGAGAAAAATCTGAATGTATTTCCTTGACATGAGCTGAGCTAAGCCCAGCCCGTGGAGAGTGAGACCACGTGGTTCTATGAACACGCACCTGTGCTCCCAACAGATCCCCGATTACTCGAAATTCGTGTGTCAGGAGGGTCAGGATAGAAATTTGCCTTGGAAGGAAAGTTTCAGTAGGCGAGAGGTGCAAAACCGCCTATGAAGCGTGTCCCCTAAGCTACCCGGTTTTGCACCCAAAATACTGGGTACTTTAGACCAGCATACCTAAAATCCTACCCAGAAAATTTCCCCAGAAAACGCACCCTATAAACAATGCTCCTAAATGGTTTTCTACTGCATACGATACCCTAACCTAAAAGGTTTTTACCCTTCATGCCCACAAAAAACCAACAAAACCTTGCATGTGGCTACAGTAAATATTTACCTAAGCTACAGTGAAAAATAATTTCAAAACATGCACAGTCAGGAGACTTACAGAATGTTCTGGTTGAGAAAAGGATGAAGGGATCGCCTGGGTTGGGGCTTCGTCGGAGTAGTTGATTCCAAAGCTTCGAAGGGGCCCTTACGCCTGAACTTCTTGAGTGCTGGGAATGGCAGCCGGAAAGAAGAGGGTTTTTCTTTTGAAAATGAAGAGAGAAGAAGAAGAAAATTTCTGAAAAATTTCAAATGAACGGGTGGCCCATGCGTAAGGTGGCCACCCCTTTTATATACGTGAAGGGCCACGTGAGGAGGGCCGTTGGATTGCCCTGATGTGGGATCCAAGGCTCTCCACTCGAAAGATGAAACGACGGCTAAGTATAGGCTAGGCCATTAAATGCGGTTCTCGGAAGACGTACCGTCACCAACCACGATGTTCCACGTATTCGGCGCCTGCGTAAAATGTGGAACATGAAGAGTTCATGGGGAAGCCTAAAAGCCCCTACTGTGGCCCTATGCGACGTCGTGTACCACGAGCAGGGGCTTGGAGGGCAAATGTCAGCCCTGGTTTTCCCACGGGCTGTTAGCAAATTGAGATACAGCCTAATCATGTCTACCACATGGACATCCCCAAGACCGGAGCTTCCATCGAAAGATCCTACCTCCTCAGCTCGAGGTAACCTAAGGGTTCGCCAAGGTTAGACTGAGTTTGGACTCTGAAGGCCACAGGTCGAGGGAAGCATCCAGCTCGTGGTATGAGCTAGAGTTGGAGGTTGTGACCTTTTATAAAGTCAACCACACAAGGTAAACGTGCATATATCAGACATCATGTGTCTGATATATCCCTGACTTCTCGAACACGCAGCATGAACGTGCGTATTCAGACACCCACGACTGGGTTGGGTCGTGCGGCCCATTATCCCCTTACCTATTGATTAGACCACACTTCATGTGTCAGGTTTTAGGAATTAATCATGAATGTCACAGAGTTGACATGATAGGTAAGAAGGTCACGAGATGACCTTCTTACCAACTCCCAGGTGCCCTCTCCTATAAATATGGAGACCCTGGGAGTTGCAAAGGGTTGGATTCTGGTGTGTAAGAAATACCCTGTAAAAGAATACCAAGCATATAGCAATAATATTGGCTGGTGGAGTAGAAGGATTTTAACCTTTGAACCACCTAAAAACGTAATTGTGTCACCAGCCCATTTCTAAAAAGATCATTCATCTATTTCGGTTCAGCATAAGCACTAATCCCTTCCTCTTATTTTCTTAATTACCTGTTGACGAAGAACCGCGTCAACAAAAGTAATAACAGGATATGCAAACTCCAACAAACAGTTATAAGAATTCAATATTTAGGTTTTCTCTAATTGGATCAAAATTGAAAACAGCAGCTAAAAAATTCATCTTTTTTTTTTCCAAATAAATTTCATTAAAGTTACAGTTGAGAACTCTAAGTATTGATTTAATCCTGCATAAGACTCCCCATTTCGTATATAACAGTCAACATGACTAGAGTGCAAATATTTAATCAAATATACTTTGTACTTTTCACACTTGTGTTTATTTAGACATCACGCGAACAAAGACAGCCAGAAATTTATAGAACATACCAGCAACGTGAAAATAATGGGTTCAGCGAGGTTTTCCTGCTTTTCAAGTTTTTCAAGTTTTGACCCATGACCTCTCCATGAGACCGAGCCATCCACGACCCTCCGCAAGCCCGAGCCCTCCAACCCCGTCCATAGCCCTATTCGTGAGCTGCATTTGGAGTCTTGATCAAGGTCCTAAAATATGCAAACATAGAAAAACAGTATATTCATGCACAATTTTCAATAGAAATGAAAGAATATATATTGTACAATTTTCAATAGAAAGGAAGGTCTAGAAATTTTCAATATATATTGTAAAAGCCTTAGATATGCAAGTCATATTTGCTAGTCACCATGAACATCATATGTAGACCACAATTCAACAAAACATATTATTGTAACACAACTCTTATTATTCACACTAACACATGAGTAATTCATCTATATGCTAATGGCTATATCATCTTAAGGTAAAGGTAAAATCAATTATAAACAGTCAATGCAATGTCACAGTAAAAGAGATGAGATAGAAAGATCCGGTAACCATACCATTCCCCTATTGAGCCAAGTACTGACCAATTCTGAACAAAAGCGATCATGAATATCTGAATTGATACGCGAGAAGTTCACACATGTCCAAAACTCAACTTGGCCTCCATTGATCATTTTCTATCATAACCCAAAATCAAAAAAAAATAAGTCAATGAATCATACCTCTTCACATACATCATAACAAAATGGAGTTGTAAAGATCATTTACTTACTTTATTGGACATATTCCATTGCCCAAATCTAGGATGCTCAGTAGCCTCCCTCCCAGTACCTCTGTATAAAAGCTTCATGAAGAAAAATAATAGAATTAGTTCCAATTGAAAGAGTAGAACTCACTCGTCAAACGCAAAAGCAAGCACATATTAGAAAAATACCACTGGTGGAGGTAAAACTCGAGCATCAACCATTGTCAAATTGTTTGCAACACTAATTCCAAAATCCTGGACAAGTTCCTGATCACTGTATTTGTTCTGCTTAACAATTCGCCAAATGCTTTCTTCCCTGTCGTTTGGTCTTTGACAGGTTGCCCTCAATAGATTGGTTACTTTCCTTTCATTGAGTTTCTTAGAGTATCAACAATTGTACAAACCTATAACAGATACAACATTTAGAAATATAATCATGAAAATAGCTGTTGTCCAATAGAACTTAGCACACAAAAAAAAATGTTATTGAAACTATGATGGGAACCTCCATGGGTAAGTAAATAGGCTTTGCTGCATTTCCTGCTTGCAGAGCAGGCCATGTCACATATCTGAGTTTGATTTTGTACTTGTCTTGAAAGTAAGAAGTAGCTGAAATCTGTGTCATCTTATCATCAAGAGTAAACCTAAAATAAAATATAAACATGTTAGTAAAACAATTTGAAAGTACAGGTAGAGAAGTTTAAATACCACCAAGAAAAATCTTCCCAAATTGTTAAAATCAAATAGCAGCACATAGCACATACCAACATGGAATAGTTAAGGTCATGACATATGCACACTCACATTAATTTGTTCAGTGGCTCTGTCGATATCCCAGTAATATTATAAGTCCTTGTATTTTGCAAATGACTGCATGCTACTTTAACCCCTTTCAAATTTTTCTTTAGCTGCAGTAGTAAAAATAGATATAAATTTCTTTTAATAATGTTAATAATAGATAAGAAAATCACCGATATCCAACTTATTAATATGCAAGAACCTGGAGCCGGACTTGATCATGCAATGGCCTTAGATCGTCTCTCACATTAAAGTTTTTGAAAACGAAATCAGATACCCTTATAGTTTCATAAAAAGCCCTTGCTAAAACATCTACAATAATTGGATAAGGTAGTTCAGAAAAAGAAACGTCAGTCCACTTGGTAAAAACCATCTAGATAACAAAAATTGTTGTAGGGCATCACATAACATCTTCCATATTATATTTTAGCATCTTACTAGATTATGTGTGAATCGACATTAAATTGCACAAACGACGACCTTACGCCATCAGGTGGTGCACCACATGGTGCCTTGTAACATTATAAGCATAAAAGAGTAAACTAGCTAAAGGCAATACCAATGTTAAGAGAAAGCCCCAAATGAATTGGCCTCAAACTTTGATAGTACCCTTTCCAATAGATTATGCCATCTGCAAGCTCACCAGGACGCCCCAGTGTGAGGTGAAAAAATGACCTCCCAACAACAGTATACCTACAGCTAAAGATATACATACACTCAAGCCATCGACTAAAAAAAACTCAGCACTTTTAACAACATACAGAGTACATTATTATCAAGTTACATAACATATACAAACCAAAATAAACTACCAGGCACTGAATTTTCATATGAAAAAAAATAGTAAAGCAGTAAGAAAATTTTATAAAGAATAGCATTTTGTTCTAAAGCCTGAAGGCAGTATTGAATTACTTATCCGATGGATCTCCTTTGAGAGCAACATCCAGTGCTTGAATTGTCTCTTGAGGAGCATCAAGTTGCCTGCTCTGTAAAAACTGTCGCAGATGATGTAAGTCTGGCTTCGAAGCAAACTTGATGGTCACCTTAAATTCACGTTCCCTACAGCTAATTAAGGGAAAAAATATCAAATCAGAATAGAGTACATAAAAATGAAAATAGTATTACTCAAAATGTCAAACTTAATGTAGTATATAATACCTCCTGGTACTAGAGCTTCCAGTTTCTCTATCATTGTCAGACAACTTTATAATAAATTATTTGGAGGAAAATGGCAACTCCCCAGCAGTGTAGATAGACTTCCCACCATCATAAGCAACTCTCAGATTAGCCAAATGAGAGGCACGGTAGAGAGTATCCAGCTGTTTGATAATGTCACGGTTTACCTGTTGGAAAAAGCTTATACAGGATCTTTATTTATTTTCATGTATATCTAATATTAAACAAATTAATACAAGATAGCCTAAAACATGTTTCTAAAATTGAATTAAAAGAGAAACAAATAATATAATACTTACAGTATACGCAGCGGAATTAAGAGTCCTTCCTTCAGTTTCTCTAACTCTTGTATCCTTTCTGTCGCAGAGTATTATCAAGAAACTGAACTGATCTTCTATTTTCTTCACGATCTTCCAATGTATCCTTAGAACCACCTAGACTAGTGTGGGCAATTCTCAACACATGAGATAGATATAGAGAAAATAAGAGAAAATAACAAAGAGGTTTAGAAAAGGACTTGTGTTTAGAGAGAATATAAAACTATCAGAAAATCTGACTTGTGACTTATCTGTCGTCTCTGAAATCTTCTCTCTAAGCACTCCTTTTATAGACTCAATTAGGTCATTTAATTTAATTAAAAAATCAATAAAATAACAGCCATTTTGAAGCCCTAGGTCGAAATTATGATGGGCTATATGCCCGTGAAATTTCTCATTTGATTATAAGCCCATTGGACTTAAAATCAAGGCCTGTATTATTTTCTATTGATTTAATTATTTAAATCCTTTATCAAATTAATTATTTATAATTTGAACCTTGATTTAAATTTATTTATTAATTTTGATACCAATTTATCTTAATTAATAAATCTGCCATAATTTCTCTTTTCTTCTCAAAATTACACAACTCTGTGAAACTATCCAAAATTGACCTGGTCAACTTTGATAATTCTAATTGATAATTAAATCAATTAATTGAGACTATCTAGATGATTTTATCCAAGGTACAATGGGGACCATGGGCCTATGAAATCAAGCTCCAATAAGTTATCATAAATCTAACAAATAAATTTACTAACTTATTAATTCCTCGTGACTCCACTATAGACTTGGAATTGCACTCTTGAATTCATAGAACGCTCTAGAACAAATATAGATACGCTATTAATTATCCATTGTTACAACCATAATTGTCACTCAATCCTCTATAGACTGTCTACAATGAGATAGGACTAAAATACCATTTTACCCCTCATTGTATTTTATCCTTAAAACACTTAGTTCCTTATAAATGATATTTCAGTAAACTAATTTAATTATTGAAATGAGATCTCTATCATTTATCACCTTGAACCAAACTAAAAGGAAACCATCGTTTCACTTCTTCATCAGAAGCTATAGATGTCCATATCTATGATTAACACTCCCACTCAATTATACTACCGAGTTCCCAAGATGTAAGTATGGGCTAGTCCGTAGGGTAAGCTAGTAACGAACAAGTCAAAGAACTCAAATAATACAACCAGTTAGAATACTAACCACTCAGAATTGAGATTGAATTGACCTATGGTCAACTATATGATATGACTAGAATAGATAATAACGGTATGTTTACTTATCTTATCAACTGTCAATATCGGTCCTGTCCGATGTAACAAATACATCTGATCTTATCTACTTTGCTAATGTTCTGGAAAGAACATAACACTGTAATGTGTAAGTAGATCATATCGTAGATTGGCAAGTCAGTGTAAATCCGGTGCACTGACTAATCTTAGGACTAACTTATTTTTGAACATATAATCATATTTATATTCCACTGTGATTACGTCACTATAAATAAGATTAGCTATATGCTCGGGATTTAAGAAGTTTATATTAAACAAATAATCATGAAAATAAAACATGTGAGCAAAGTGATTGACCAAGTCAAAAAATGATTTCTATTCTTTTATTGATAATAAAATGAGATTACAAAGAATTTGGGTTTTAATTAGGGCATAAAACCCCAACAAACTCCCACTTGCACTAATTGAAACTAATGCCTTAATTCTACTAATCCCATCTCCTTGATATGCTTATCAAATGTAGCTTCTAGTAGTGTCTTTGTAAACGGATCCGCAAGATTGTCTTCAGTTGCAATCTCCATAACCTTCACATCTCCCGTGGCCACATATTCTCGAATAATGTGATACTTCCTTTCTATATGCTTACTCCTCTTGTGACTTTGAGGTTCTTTCAAGTTGGCTATCGCAATGGATGACTATGATCACTACCATACTTGATTTCATGAGGGTAGAAGGACATGACAGAGTGGCCTGTGCCATTTATATGCTGAGGGAGGATGCCCGAATCTAGTGGGAGGTGGCATCACAGACCAGAGATGTTTCTATATTGACTTGGGAAGGGTTTAAGGACTTGTTTAATCAGAAGTATTATAATGTTGCCATCAGGACAGCGAAAGTGAATGAGTTCGTGGGGTTGGTTTCAGGGCAGTATGACAGTTACAGAATATGCCTTGAAGTTCGACAAACTTGCGAAGTTCGCACCAAGTCTTGTGCCTACTGATGCAGCTAGGCAGGACAGGTTTATCAGAGGGCTGAATGCTATGATAGCCTGAGATGTGAGAATTACCACAGTTCCTGGAGGGACAACTTATGCCCAGGCTGTGGAGAAGGCTCTTACCACTGAGGAAGCGGAGAACAAGATATGGAGAGAGAATGCGGTGAGAAGGGAAGGCCGCAGGGTGGTGCCTCCATATTCTGGTTCTGGTAGGGGTGGAGGCCCCAGTGATTTGAAGAGAAAGATTTCTGATGCTCCGATCGCTCCTGGGCCTGATAGGAGAGGTCGGGGTACTCAGGGTGGCCGTCAGGGAGGTGGTGATTCATGGAGGACTTATCCAGAGTGCACGAGGTGCAAGAGACGCCATCCGGGCGAGTGTCGAGCTAAGGCCTGCTATGTGTGCGGGGTGGTGGGACACCTCAGGAAGGATTGCCCGACGGTGAAGAAGGGAGAGACAGGGCAGGTGGACAGCTTGACTCCAGCTCGAGTGTTCACCCTGACGCAGGCGGAGGCCGAGGCTAGTTCCTCAGTAGTGACAGGTCAGCTTTCTAGTGCTGGCATTCCTTTTACTGTGTTGATTGATTCTGGTGCTACGCATTCGTTTGTATCTGATAAGGTGATTGATAGATTGTGTAGACCTAGTGAGTATAGTACTTCAGGGTTTGGGACTATTTTTCCTACAGGAGAACTAGTAGTATCTAGGAGGTGGATTAGAGCACTACCAGTAATAGTTGATGGTAGGGAGTTATCAGTAGACTTGATTGAGTTAAGTATGGAGGACTTTGATATGATTTTAGGTATGGATTGGCTAGTTAGATATGGAGCTACCATTGACTGCAGGAAGAAGATGGTAACTTTTGAGCCAGAGGACGAGGATCCTTTTGTTTTTGTGGGAGCGGTGCATGGACCCCGCGTACCCAGGATATCTGCATTGAGAGCCAGAGACTTGTTACAATGGGGATGTATAGTCTTTCTGGCTAGTGTGGTGGATACCACCAGAGTCTCACCAGTAGGACCAGAGGAGACCAGATTGGTTTACGAGTTCTTGGATGTGTTCCCTGAGGATTTGCCTGGGTTGCCACCGCGTAGAGAGATTCAGTTTGTTATTGAGTTGGCGCCAGGGACAGAGCCAGTGTCGAGGGCACCATATAGAATGGCACTGGTGGAACTGAAAGAATTAAAGATACAGCTGCAGGAGCTTCTAGATTTAGGGTTCATCAGGCCTAGTTACTCACCATGGGGTGCTCCAGTTTTGTTTGTGAAGAAGAAGGACGTGACTTTGAGGATGTGTATTGACTACCGAGAATTGAACAAGCTAACTATCAAGAATAAGTATCCCCTACCAAGGATTGATGACTTGTTCGATCAGCTTCAGGGTAAGACAGTGTTCTCAAATATTGATCTTCGATCTGGTTATCACCAGCTGAGGATCAAGGATGAGGACATCCCTAAGACGGCCTTCCGAACACAGTATGGGCACTATGAATTCTTGGTCATGTCTTTTGGTTTGACCAATGCCCCAGCAGCCTTTATGGATCTAATGAACAGGGTGTTCAAGGATTTCTTAGATCAGTTCGTTATTGTCTTCATCGACGACATCTTGGTGTATTCTAGTTCAGAGGCAGAGCATGAGCTCCATCATCGACAAGTTCTTCAGAGGTTGAGGGAGCATCAGTTGTACGCCAAGTTCAAGAAATGTGAATTTTGGTTACCCGAAGTGACATTCCTTGGACATATCGTAGGTGCAGATGGGATTAAGGTGGATCCATCTAAGATAGAGGCGGTTAGGGATTGGCCGAGGCCAAGGAATGCCTCGGAGGTGCGGAGTTTTCTTGGGTTGGCAAGTTACTACAGACGGTTTGTAGAGGGCTTCTCAAAGATAGCAGCACCGATGACAGAATTGACAAGAAAGAATTTGAAGTTTATCTGGTCAGACAAGTGTGAAGACAGTTTCCAAGAGCTGAAGCGACGACTTATTACAGCGCCAGTGTTGAGTCTTCCTTCGAGGGAAGGGAAGTTTATGGTTTATTGTGATGCATCGAGGTTGGGCTTAGGCTGTGTGTTGATGCAGAATGAGAAGGTTATAGCTTATGCATCACGACAGCTGAAGGAGTATGAGCAGCAGTATCCTACTCATGATTTGGAGCTGGCAGCAGTGGTTTTTGCACTGAAGATTTGGCGACATTATTTGTATGGGGAGAAGTGCGAGGTATACACTGACCATAAGAGCCTGAAGTATTTCTTTACACAGAAGGACCTGAACATGAGACAGAGGCATTGGCTAGAGTTGGTAAAGGATTATGATTGTGATATTCTTTACCATCCGGGGAAAGCCAATGTGGTGGCTGATGCATTGAGTTGGAGAGGTCCAGGTCAGTTGTATAGTTCTATCCAGATCTCAAAGGAGTTAGCTGATGAGATGGTTAGAGCAGGGATAGAGTTGGTGGTAGGACGGTTGGCTAATATTACTCTGCAATCGACTCTGCTAGAGCGGATCAGAGAAGGGCAGTTGGCAGATGCTCAGTTACAGAGGGTTAGAGAGGATGTCTTAGCGGGAGTAGCTAAGGACTATTCTGTTTCTGAGGTTGGTTTACTTCGGTATCAGGGACGGATTTGTGTTCCAGCTGATGAGGGGATCAGACGAGAGATGCTAGATGAGTCTCATACGACGCCGTACTCACTTCATCCAGGTACCACGAAGATGTATCAGGATCTACGGACTTTATATTGGTGGCCCGGGATGAAGAAGGATGTGGTGGAGTACGTTGCCAGATGCTTAACCTGTCAGCAGGTGAAAGCTGAGCATCAGCGACCAGCGGGGTTGCTTCAGCCTTTGGGTATTCCTGAATGGAAATGGGAGGACATTACTATGGATTTTGTGGGGGGTTTACCCAGGACAGTGGGTCTTCACGATTCAGTGTGGGTGATAGTGGATAGATACACCAAGTCAGCCCATTTTCTTCCAGTGAGGTCAACATATACTGTGGATTAGTATGCTGAATTGTATGTGAGGGAGATTGTACGTCTCCATGGGGTTCCTAAGTCTATAGTGTCAGACCGGGATCCTATTTTCACTTCCAAGTTTTGGGGTGGTTTGCAAAAGGCTTTGGGGACTCAGTTGAAATTCAGTACAGCCTTTCATCCTCAGACTGATGGACAGTCTGAGAGGACGATCCAAGTATTGGAGGATATGCTCAGAGCATGTGTGATTGACTTTGAGGGTTCATGGAGTAAGTATCTTCCGTTGATTGAATTTTCGTATAAAAATAGTTATCAATCAACGATTCGAGTGGCTCCCTATGAGATGTTATATGGGAGGAAGTGTAGATCACCCATTCATTGGGATGAGATGGGTGAGAGGAGATATTTGGGGCCAGATATGGTTCAGAAGACAAGTGAGGCCATAGAGAAGATCCGGGCTAGGATGCTCGCTTCTCAGAGCAGACAGAAAAGCTACGCTGATCCTAAGCGTAGGGACGTGGAGTTCCAGGTTGGGGACCACATCTTTCTCCGAGTTTACCACTGCGAGGGGTGAGGAGGTTTGGTAAAAAGGGCAAGCTAAGCCCTAGATTCATTGGACCATTCGAGATCCTAGAAAGGATTGGTCAGGTGGCTTACAGGTTAGCTTTGCCACCATCGTTGTGTAATGCCCCGGATTCCCTAATGTGGTTAACGGCTGGATTAGTAGGCCGGGAGGGCCATAATTTTTTAATTAAGCCATTTAATGTGTTTATGCATGTTTATGAGAATTATATTATAATATAATGTTAATTGTATGCATGTCGGTGATATATGTTGAGACCACATTATGATGTGGGTTTGTTCGAGCTGTTCGACATGAAACGATCGTAGATTATTGATTAGCGGTTTAGTCACAACAGGTTTAAGTGTCGGGACTTGGGTTGAGTCTCGGGGTGATTTTGATGGTTAGAGCGTTACCGGGAGATAAAGGGTAACGGGAGGTGAGTTAATGGTGTTTATGATTTTTGAGAATAGCGGGAATTGGAGAGCGTTAATTATGATTAATGAGTTTGGAGGAAAGTACCAAAAATGCCCTTGGGAGCCTTTAGAAAGTATTAATTGACCTAGGGGTAAAATGGAAATTTCACCCCTAGGATAGATATAACACTCTTGGCTGAAGAAAATAGTGAAGGAAAACAGAGTATATTTTAGAGTTCTCCCGTACCTCCTTTTTCTCACTGTTCTTTGTGGTTTTTGAGCCAACTCTGAGGATTCTAGCTTGGGAAGCAAGCCTTGGGAGTTTGGGAGTGTGTTCCACTATTGAAGAGCTTCATAAGCCAAGCTTTGGGTAAGTTTTTTACCATGATTTTCTCTGGTTTGCTCTGTTTTGGTTTTACTTTACAGCTGAGATTTCTAGGGTGAATTCATGGGTTTTGTTGGGAGTTTTGGCTAGGGTTCCCATGCTTGTGATGTTTGGGATGTGTTGGGATGGTTTTTGGGTTTATTTGGCATCAAGAATAGGCTTTGGAAGCCTGGAGATCGAGTTAGAAACGAAGGAGATGAAGAAGGTCAGTTCAGGGATGTTTTGGGCTGGAGGTAGCGCTACAGCGCCCACCCTAGGGCGCTATAGCGCTCCTCAGGAGGTTTTTTTGGCTTTTGGGAGGTTCTGAGTAGAGCGCTGTGGCGCTAGGGGTTAAGCGCTGTAGCGCTACCCTGTTCCTTCCAAACCCCGTTTTGAGTGTTTTTAAGGGTTTTTGACTTGGGGTTTCAATCCTTAAGGCCCGAGATCAATTCTACTCACCGTGTGGGCATGTTTCGAGGTCCCGAGGGTGGTGCTTAGGTTAAGACCCTATTATTGTGGATTCTCATTAATTGAGGTTATAATTGGTTGTGATTAGGTAACCACTAAGGAACTAAAAGACCGATCGTTCTCAGGGGTCGTCTTTATCATACTTCTCGCTCGGACTTGAGGTAAGAAAACAGTGTATGGATACAGTTGCACCTTGTACAGGTATATGACATGCATGGTTTGATATTGAGGCATGTTGGTTGATACATATGAACGTGGATTGCATATTAAATGCTAATGAATGCTGATTACCTGTTTAAGACACTGACTAGTCAGGGACCGACTCCAAAGTCGATGATCACGCATTGAGTGGCTCTATGGCATTAATGCGGGACCGACCCTAAGGTCGAAGAACTTATAAGCGCTTGCCTGGTCTACGACCAGATGACTATAGCCAAGGTATATGACCCCGGTGACCGTTTGTCACGTGGCTAAGGGACGTTGTCCATAGTTTCGACTCTAGAGTCGTGAGGAAGGTTATGTTGGTGACCAATCACCATGCACCTGTCCTGAACAAACTTATGAATGAAACACTTATTGATTAAGCCCTGGTGACCCTATCGTCACATGGCTAAAGAGAGCGATGCTCATTACTGTGACTTTTGGCTATTGTCACCTATTCGTTGGACTGGTAGTCCTGAATGGTTATTATGATCGTTGCTGATATTATGGCATGTTTTATTATGTTTTCTTGCTGGGCCTTGGCTCATGGGTGCTATGTGGTGCAGGTAAAGGAAAGGAAAAGCTTGGCCAGCCTTGAGTGGGGAGCTTGGGCGGTGTGATGTACATACAGGGCCGCTTGACCGCCACGGTCAAGGAGTTCTCAAAGGGACTAGGGGTTTACCTTATTTTTGCCGCTTAGGCCGGCGGAGTTTGTAAATTTGGAACTGTAGCGACTCTTTTGTATTACGAACTACTTGTAAACATTTTAAAAGGCTCATGAGCAGTTTATTTACTTAATGAAATGTACCCTTTCCTTTTTACTGGTTTTCTACCTTAACCTGATAATAACGCTTAGATCACGTTTTTAACCTAAGGACTCGGGTAGCGGGTCAAATTTCTGGTTCACCGTTCACCGTAACTGTTCTGGGGTAACCAGGGCGTTACATGTTGTCTGGAGTTCATGATGTATTCCATGTTTCCATGCTTCGGAAGTACGTCTCAGATGGGACTCATGTGTTGAGGTATGAAGATTTGGAGTTACAGACAGATTTGGCTTATGAGGAGCAACCAATTCAGATCTTGGATCGGAAAGATAAAGTGTTACTGAATAAGACGATTCCTCTTGTTAAAGTGTTGTGGATGAATAGTAAGGTCGATGAGGCGACCTGGGAGCTTGAGACAACGATGCGGGATCAATATCCCGAGTTGTTCAGGTAAATTTCGAGGACGAAATTCTCATTAGGAGGGGATGTTTGTAACGACCCAAATTCACTAATAAGGCTTAAGGGCCTTGATTAGTGTGCCTGGAGGGCATAATGGGAATTATGTGCGATTTTGATGAGTAAATGCATGATTATGATTTAAAGCATGTTATATGACTATTTGAATATTTGAGATGCATGACTATGTGTATTAGTATGCATGTAGGCCCTGATTAGACTAGAAGGGTATAATCGTAATTTTGGCCAGTATGGGCATAATTGTATTGATATATGTGATAACTGTTGAGAACACAGTATTATGTGGATATATCTGTGATCTGTGACTCGAGACGATCCTAGTGAGCAAAGTAGCAAAAAAGTCATGGCGGGGATTTATACCCGACTCGGGGTGAGCCTAGGGGTATAAATGGGAATTTAGTGAGTATGTTGGAGTCTATTTTGACATTGAGGAATATTATTGGTGATTAATTAGGTATCGGGAATCAAGCGGTAAATATGAGAGACACTCGAGGAGTTAGCGGGAATTGGGCAAAATGACTAAAATGGCCCTAAGTGGACTAAAGGGTTTGGAGTTAATAGGGAGGGCATTTTGGTCAATTGGCATCTCAGAGATAGATAAGTTAAGGATTTATGTTAGTGGAAGTTGTAGGAAAAATATAGAAGTCTGAGGAAAGAAAGAAAAGAAGGAAAAGGAAGAAAAAGAAAGGGAGAAAACAGAGAGAGTTTTTAAGGTCGGTTTATCCTTCCTTCATCAGTTTCTTGAGGATTTTTGGAGCAAAGCTCATAGGAGAGCTGGGTTAGGCTGAGCATCAAGGATCCTAAGCTAGGTTTGAGGAATTGGCTGAGGTATAGCAAGAACTCACCAACACTTGAGGTAAAATTCTGTAAGTTTCTTCAGTTCTAGTTTTGGTTCTTAGCTAAGATATCTAAGCTATGTTGATGGGGAATTTTAGGAAAGTTGGAGCCACGGGTTGAGGAAGAGCAAGCTAAGGAGGTCTAGAGGCAACTTGAGGTCGAAATTCCACCAAAGGTATAAATTCTAAGCTTCTAACTTTGATGTTTAACTGGTTTCTGCTAAGTTTTAATGTCTAGAAGTGGCTATGGTGAATTTTGAGATTAGGGATGCATGTGCTTGAGTTCTAAGTATTTGGGGTGCTTGGGATGAGTGGAGTATTTTCATAAGGTTTTTTTTGAGTTTAGTAAAGGTTTGGAGAATTTTTGGTTGTGTTTGGTTCGAGGAAATCGCAAGAAGAGAAATTTGGAGTTTGCCTGTCTGTGACTAGCGCTACAGCGCTAGCCTTTGGGCGCTGTAGCGCTAGGCCAAGCTTCCTGAGGGATTTTGCTTCTGTTTGTAGCGCTGTAGCGCCCTCCTAAGAGCACTGTAGCACTGCCCTGTCTTCTGAAGGGGATTTTAGGGTTGTTTGCAAGGGTTTTTTACCAAGGGTTTGGGGTTTGATTCCACCACCTTGTTTGGTGGAACTAGGACTTCCCGGGGGCTCGGGATTGGCCCCGAGGCTAGGTTTTGGACTTGAGGATTGATAATGACTTTGACCTATGGTTGTGTTTAGGTGAGCGCTAGGGCTCGAGAGGGATCGTGCTCAAGGAGTCGAGTGATCAAAGCTAGCAATTGAAAGGTTAGAAAACTGCACCTGGTTATATGTTTGTGATGGGACTAAGTGCTCCCGATATCTGTATCATGTCAATGATGGTATTATGCCATGGGACATGTAAAAGCGGCCTAAGATTGCCATACATAATATTTGCGCACAAGGCGCGGCTTGGCCACTGCTAGCCGAGGACAGCTTAATATTCACTGAGCTCGGTTTAAGCGGGCCGGAGTCAATGGGATAACGGAGGGAGCGGCCTGAGGGCGCTAGCCCTAGTTATCGTTTGTGAACTGTTAATGATATGAGTTGATGTGTTTAGTATGTGGAATACTTGATTGTACTGAATGATTATGTGGTTGGGATTATGTGAATGCAATATGAGATATTGATTTGTATGTTGATTGCTTATGCTCTGTTGTTGTGTTTTCTTGCTGGGCCTTGGCTCACGGGTGCTACGTGGTGTAGGTAAAGGCAAGGGCAAGCTGGACCAATCCTGAGATGGAGGGCTGCGGGGTTGAATGTACATAGCCAGTTGTTCGATCGCCATGGTCGAGGAGTGGATCAGGACAGGGATTGCCTAACTGTCTGTTTTGCCTTAATATGGCTTAATATTGTACTTAAACCTTATGACTTTTGTAAACGGTCTTTAAACTTACTATTTTTGGGATCCCGTGTAAACAAACAATGTTTCTTAATGAAAATGTGACTTTTGGAGACCAAAACATTTAACCCTAGTTCCTTTATAGTTTCGATAACACGTTTTAAATAAAATGACTTGATTAGCAAGTCTAGCACTTAATAAACACACAATGTAACGGTCTTGGCTATCCAGGGCGTTACAATGCATGCCCCCGACCAAGAACATACGAGTTCATAACTGACAAAGGGTTGTATTGTTATAACGTCATGTCATTCAGGCTCAAGAATGATGGAGCTACTTACTAGCGGCTCGTGAACATGATGTTCTCCGAACAAATAGGGAATAACATGGAATTTTATGTTGACGATATGTTAGTTAAATCTCAACTTAACAATAACCATGTGGATGACCTCGAAGAATGCTTTGCCGTGTTACGGAAATATAACATGAAACTTAACCCTCATAAGTGCTCTTTCGGAGTATCTTTAGGAAAATTCTTTGGTTTCATTGTAAATGCTCGAGGAATAGAAGCTAATCCAGACAAAATCCAGGCTCTGATCGACATGCCTTCACCTCGAAAACATAAGGATGTCCAAAGTTTGACTGGCAGGATGGCGGCATTAAGTAGGTTTATCTCAAAATCTATAGATCGTTGTCTTCCATTTTTCAACCTTTTGAGTGGAGGCAAGAACTTTGAATGGACGGAAGAGTGCGAGTTGGCCTTTCAAGAGCTCAAGAAGCACCTCGCAGAACCCCCCATCTTGTCAAAACCCGTTACGGGAGAAGTTTTGTACCTGTACCTCGCTACGACCGAGCACGCCATAAGCGCGATACTCGTGCGAGAAGAAGAAAAAGTGCAAAGGCCCATGTATTATGTCAGCAAAAGATTACTGGGGGCAAAATCAAGATATCCCTTGATGGAGAAGTTAGCTCTCAGCCTAATTAACTCATCTCGAAAGCTCCGACCCTATTTCCAGGCGCACCCCATCCATGTACTTACTGATCAACCACTAAGACAAGTCTTATCCAAGCCAGAAGCTTCAGGTCGACTACTCAAATGGGCTGTTGAATTCGGAAAATTCAAGATCACTTATCATCTAAGGACGACCATTAAGGGGCAGGCCTTGGCAGACTTCATAGTGGAATGTACAGGCGTGGCCAATGATGAAGTTATAACCCCGGCCCGCGAGCTATGGAAACTTTATGTTGACGGGTCCGCTAATGAAAATGGATCGGGAGCAGGAGTAATTTTGATCACCCTTGCAGGAAGCCGATTTCACTCTGCCTTAAGATTTGACTTCGACGCGTCGAATAACGAGGCTGAGTACGAGGCTCTATTGGTGGGACTTTGCATAGCAAAGGAGTTTAAAGCCAAAGCATTACATTGCTACAGTGACTCCCAGCTGGTGGTTAACCAAATTTTAGGAGAGTACCAGGCTCGTGGTACGAGGATGGCGGCATACTTAGAAAAAGCGAAGTCGGCACTGGAGCAGTTCGAGTTCTATGCGATAGAACAGGTCCCCCGAGAACAGAACTCGAACGCAGACGCCTTAGAAAGGCTTGCCACCTCTACCGAGAATGACGAACTGAATATCGTGCCAATCGAACATCTTGCGACACCCAGTATTAATGAGCTAGAACAAGAGGATGTTTGTATGATCAATTCCGAGCCAACCTGTATGACTCCGATAGTTGAGTACCTCGAGACCGGCGTTCTCCCGGAAGAACGAGCCAAGGCTCGAAAATTGATGTACCAAATCCCTAGGTATACCATTGTAGATGGAAAGGTGTATAAGAGAGGATATTCCATGCGACTACTCTGATGCGTGACCCCACCCGAAGCTAATAAAATCATGGAAGAGATAATCAAATTATCAAGAGATAAGAATATAACCAAATGCGCGAGATGAGAAAGTTTGAACATAATCAAATTATCAAGAGATAAGAATATAAGTGTATGGATTACAAACCTAACGCAACCTTAATAGGTTTGGAACAAACTAGCTAAAACTACTCGATAGTAAGTTGGAGCCTAACCCACTTCGCGTTAAGTCGAGATCGAGGCTGGAGTATCTTGCAGCACAATAGTTTCGACCTCATAACCTCGGGGAGCTACCCAAGGACGAGAAAAAGTAACTAAAAAAGTAAGATATAACTAAACCATCTGCATTTCACACCATATAAGTACTTTCGGGTGCATGGTAAAAGTAATATCCAACCTTGACAAATAACGAGATCGGAAGTGGATAATTCGAGCAAACTGTGCATGAATGCACTGAACCTCGAGCTTAAAAATCCAAACTATCTTTGTATGAATAAACAAGCATATATGACACTTTAATATAAATTGTGCAAAATATTTCAACCCAAGAAATGTAAAGCATATATATTAAAATAAAAACAAAAAATGGTATCTCAAATATCATATAAAGGCAGCTCTTTTACGAGCTGTAGAATTGTGTTGGCCCTATGGGCACAAATAATAAACCAAACATAAAAGGCTATTACAAAAAGAAGGAGGAGCATTCTCCTTGGCCTTCTCAGCGTCAGCATCCTCCCCGGCTCCCTCCGCCTCATCTCGAGCAGTCTCCTCATCATCCAACCGAGCCTGCCATTGGGCCATGAGGTTCACTTCAAGAGGGCCTAAGAAGCTGGTGTCGAGGTCGACATTGTTGGCCCAGATTCTGTACATGGCCATGTCGACTGCCCGGTCCTTCTTCTCCTTAAACTCTTCGAGAAGACGAGTCTTTTCACCCTCCATGATCTCGAAAGTGACGGCCTTCTCTTCTTCAAGCTTGGCATTGATCTCCTTGACCCGAGCATTTTCCTTTTCAAGCTCCACGAGCCGGGCATTCAGCTTTTCAAGCTCGGAAGACTTGGCCTTTAGTTCCTCAACTCCTGCCTCAACCTTTGCTTTTGTTGCCTTGAGCTCGTCACTCAGTTTGAGCTGAAGATCCTTCGCCTCCTGAGCAATAGACATGCTCAAGTGGACCTCGTTGTTCAGCTTATAATTGAGCTGAGCAGAGACAGCAAGAGTCTGGCATACAAAGAAATCAAATTAGCATATAAACCAAGTGTAAATACGGCTAATACTGAAAGATGAGGGAAGTTACCACAGCAGTGAGCTCGATACTCTTCTCGTAAAGTGTATTGCAGTCTCGAGCATTGTTCAAAAACTGCCAATGAGGGGCGTCAAAGCCGCTAAAGCTCTGGCCCACTCGAGACAGAATGTCCGAGCCAAGTGTAGCCCCATGGGATCCAGCAGCATTGTCAATTACATACTCATCGACGTGAGTAGAAACCGACAACTTGCGTGTTGTGGAAGCTGAGGGTTTTTTCGGAGGTGGGCCGAGCATTGAGTGAACCATGATCGAAGGGGGTTGGAGCTCGACCATAGTGGACACTTCGACCTAAGGAGTCGGTTCCACAGCCAGGCTTATAGCAGCTGGAGCTAGTGGAGGAGGAGTCTTCTCAGTCCTCTTGAGGACCTTGGCAGGTCGCTCGGACTTCCGCGAGCCCCTCGGGCGCTTACTTCTCTTGGCCCTGCCACTCTCTAGGATGTTGTCAAGGTCGGAGTCCATCTCACCTGCACATTTACACCACATTATGAGTTATCCCAAAAACAAAATAATTTGACATGATACGGACAGACAAGGGATAAAAAGACAAGTGGAGAGAAACCTAACTGGAACTCTCCTCCAAGCTTGTGCTCGGCGACCACGAAATTCCCCCATCTTCAGAAGAGGCAAGGGGAGTATCTTCCCCATAGATGGATGTCAACCTCGAAAGGTCCCTATAGTCGTTAGTCCTGTATTGGACGGCTATTTCGTTCCATACCTCGTTCAGGCTATACATGGTGTCGTATTTCCCGAGCCAGCTATCGAACATATGTACCCTCTCATCTACCCAAGACCATACATAAAAATGGTTCCTATCGTCCTTACACAATACTAATCTATCTGGCTTATGTTTTAGTAGTGAGGGAGACCACAAATTTGAGCTAAGGATGACTGTACCTTGTTCATCCGAGCCCGAGCTCGAGGCCTCGTTGTTGGCCTCGTTCCTCGATTGTGGACTCCTTCGACGTTGAGTCAGAGATGGAGGCCTCGCATCTCTCCTTGGGGGGAGGTTGCCGGTCGACTGAGGCACAAGCTCCCACCGGTCTTACTTCTTGTTGGACCAGCCAGATGTAGACTGATCCTCCCCTAAGAGCCCACATGCCCGGAGCTTGCCTTCATGTAGGAGGTAGGAGAGGGATCTCATGCCATAGGGAAGTTGGAGCAGAGTTTCTCTGTGCTCCCTCATCTCCTTGGTGGGGGTAGGGCGATGGTAGTTGGCTGGAAGATAAAACACATTTCAACTAAATACGAGCCTAAGAAAAATTCGAGCACAAAAAAGAAAGAAGTTGAGATACTTACGAATCCGTCTGAAAGAGTATAATCGAGACGGGGCTAGGCCATCTGTCAAAAAGAAGGCCTTCTTGAAATCAGGAGGGTGGTTGGGAAGATCTTCAAACATCTTCTTCTCCTTGGGATAGCTCAAGAGATAGTAGAAGCCATCTCCTCCCCGAGCTCGAGAGGGATTGCTTTTCAAGCAAAAGAGATATAAGATCTCTTTTGGTGAAGGTCCTTTCCACTTCAGCTCGTGGTACAGCGACCTCAGGGCAGACAGAACCCTGTAAGAATTGGTGTTGAGCTGGAAGGGAGCCAACCCAACAAAGTCTGTGAAGTCCTTGAAAAAAGACTTCAAGGGCAGTATCGCCCCTGCCTTCATATGCTCCTGGCTCCAAGCTGCGTATCTCAGCTTGCTGTTAGGATTTCCATCTCCTGGAGCGCGGCAACTACGCTCGTGGGAGGTCGGAGCTCGACACCTCAGCGAGCCCGATAGTCCTATACCGTGAAAGGCCAGAATATCAGCTATCTGACCTAACGACGTAACCAAGCTCCAGTAATGCTCGGCCTCAAAGAATTCTCTCCTCGGCTGCGAGGTAGAAGGTTCCCCCATCAACAAAAATTGAAGAGCGCCTGGCTTGAAGGTGATTGTCACTTTGAGCGTAGGATCAAGAGGAATCGGTCTGAGCTCGGTGTCCGGATCCGGATAAAGGGCGACCTGTAATCTTTTTCTCTTCCCTTCTTCGCCCTCGTAAATCTGACGTTGGAAGTGGTCTCGAGTGTCCTCTTTCTCACGCCTCAGTTCATGCTCCCGAATTAAGCGTTGGTTCCGAGTAAAGGGAGATTCCGGGCTCGAAGCTACTGGTGAGTAAGGAATCGCGAGCTTTGACCCCCACCACTTTCTCGAATTCTGCGGCATCTAACAAGAAAGCAAAAGGGTGAGGGCCAAGCGAACAAGAAATAAAGAGACAAATAGTACCTAAGCTCGAATGATCGTGTATTCCACCGAAAGGAAGGAAGGTGGATATGTTATGGGAAATCCCGAAATATTAGGGAAAAAAGGTGGCGGTTGCTTAAAAGGTGATTTTTTTTTTAATCGTGCATTCCTTAAAAAACCCTGATTTTGTACCTGATACCTTGATGAGCAAGATATGGTCTCTAAAATTTGAAAACCCAAGAAAGGAACCATATTTGGACCCTTTTTCGCAAAAACTGGGTTTGAACCTAATGTCTAGCAGTCGAAGTGCCCTAATCCTAGTGCATTAAACCAATGAATGGGTCGAGAATAAATCCTAATGCCCACGGCGTAACAGAAGCATAAACATACATGAAGAAAAAAAAATGTATATATAATGCAAAGAAGCCATAAACTGAAAACTTACACAATGTAATCAGTGGAAACAGAGAAATGGATGATTGAACAAGCGGTTGCAAGTGCGATCTCACTGAGTCAAAAATTCCAACGTTGCTTTGTCTTCTCGGCTTGGAGAACATGCAAGAACTGGAAAAGAAAGGCTCTGGTTTTTTCTTTCTGTAAGTTTGAATGTGAAGGAAAAATGGAGAAGACAACTGGAAACTTATTTATAGGCCCACGGGCATGTTAAAAGTTGAACCAATCTGGGCCATTGGCCAGATTCCGTATCAGATCTAACGGCCAGGGACTAGTGAAATGATAGTACCCAAAAGGAGGGCAGGCGGATAGACATGGGCAGAGTTTCAAGGCACTCAAGTACCTTGAGTGAGCAATACCCAACTGACGTGTGTCCATACTCGAGTGTGTGACGGAATAGTTCCCGAAGAAAGTAGTTCAAAAGTTTCCTTCTCATAGGATTCGAACTAATACTTTTGAGGGGGCAAAATGTTACACCCAGATTTTGAGACCCGAGATTGTGACCTCGAAAGCTGGACTAGTCAAATGTGAGCTCGAGATATCTAAAACGCATATTCATGGCCCAGATGTCAAACCCTCGGATCAAGATGGCAACCTCGAATACAGTTAACCTCGAAGTTCTTTATGAGCTCGAAAGAATTTAGCTCGGGGTATATCCGTTGTCAGGTGTCTTCGGATCAAGTAGACCGAGCTTAGCAGGAGTACAAGCTTGGAATGTAACAGCCTCGCTGGTATCTACCCGCTCCGAGCTGATCTTGGAGTAAGGCGGCTAGTTCGTAACTTATCTATAGACCTGGACCGACATGATGCTGATTGCCGACCTTGAAAGATTTAATGGGTCATCTGATGTAACGCGTTCCATGCATTTAAAGATATTTATTGTTGTAACATCCCAACATTAAAGGAGTATTAACAAGTTTGTTATTCGCCCCCTGGTCTTCAGGGGACGTTTCCTTGTATATAGGAGTTACAGTATTTAATATCATTATTTTAATTAATAAGCAGAAGTATCTTCCCGAAATATGTGGGAATGAACTTTGAAAACTCTCTATAAATAGAGAGTTCATGAACATTTGTAGAGGACGAATCTTTTGATATACTGAGAGAAATTCTGGAGAATTCATCTCCGAATGATTTCTAAAAAACTCCAAGTCTTAATAAAATACACTCGTGGACTAGGCAGAATTAATTGTTGAATTACGTAAAATTCTTGTTATTCTACCGTATTATTCATCTGCGTCATAGTTCTTATTGTTTAATTACTCTACATTTTAAGTTGACGAAAAATGACATTAACAAAATTGTTGAAACAAAACAAAATACATTATCTAGACACTTTTTATATAGAGAAATTTAGGATTCTTTTTTTTTTTTTGACAAAATATATTTAGGATTTTTTTTTAGCAAAAATATATCTAGGATTTGAAAGCGAAAGAATGGGCAGGGAGTTTTAATTCTGGATAAAATGCCACGCGTCGTACCCGCTGGGTTTCATCATGTTTCCCTACAACTTAGGGTGACCACCTACTTATCTCATCCGGCTAAATCATTACATATGGCATCCTTATTTGCCAATAAATATTTATATATAAAAATATTATTATTTTTTTTTTGAAATAAAAATATTATTTTATTTATTTAGATGATATATACAAATTATTAGTAGTGGCCATTTCCAACTCAGTTTTTATTTTTTTTAAGAGAACCAACTCAACACTTATGAGTTGATCACCAAAATAAAAATAATTATTAAATATCTAAAAACCAAAAAAAAAAATCTTTTGTCTAAATACTATTTAGTCTATTATTTTCTTTTGAAGTAAATGGATATTTCTTTTTTTTGAAAATGAATCCTTTATTCCAACAAAAAAATGGAGATTAAATTTTATGTTATATGCATGATAACTTAGTAAAATTTTTTAATATACCAACATAAGTTATTATTCTAAATATATGACAATTTCAATTTTTTAGACAAAAATATCCCTAACATTCAAACACTCATTTTATTTCTCAATCCAAACTCTCTCTCCCTAACATATCTCATTCTCTTACTTTCTCACTCTCTCTCCCATTCTAATCTTGTAGATCTCGAAAAAACATCAAAATTTAAAAAAAAATCATCTAAAATAGACATTTGAGTGAAAAAATATGAACTTCCAAAGTTTTAGTCAAATTTCAGTACAGAGCATCGATTTTGTATCGAAAAATCATCGCTTTGGCCAAAAATCAAGTTTTCATGATTGCATCGAAATATCATCGATTTTTGCATCGAAACACCTTCGATTTTGCATCGAAAAAACACCGCTTTGGCCAAAAAACAAGTTTTTATGATTGCATCGAAACACCATCGATTTTGCATCGAAAAAGCATCGTTTTGCCCAAAAATCAAGTTTTCATGATTGCATCGTAACAGCATCGATACACCATCGATTTTGCATCGAAACACCATCGATTTTGCATTGAAATTGCATCGAAAAAGCATTGTTTTTGCCAAAAATAAGTTTCATGATTGCATCGTAAGAGCATCGAAATTGCATCGATTTTGCATCGAAAATGCATTGTTTTGATGCAATTTAAATGCTTTTTTAATGGTGTTTCGATGCAATTTCAATGCAAAATCGATAGTATTTCGATGCAAAATCGATGATGTTTCGATGTTCTTGTGATGCAATCATAAAAACTTATTTTTTGGCCAAAACGATTACTTTTCGATGCAAAATCGATGGTGTTTCGATGCCAAATTGATGGTATTTCGATGCAAAATCGATGGTGCATCAATGATGTTTCGATGCAATCATAAAAACTTGATTTTTGTCCAAAACGATATTTTTTCGATGCTCTACACTGAAATTTGACGAAAACTTTGGAGATTCATATTTTTTCACTCAAATGTTAGTTTCAGATGTTTTTTTTTTATTTTGGTATTTTTTTCGAGATCTACAAGATTAGAATATTAGAGAGAGTGAGAGAATAAGAGATGTTAAAGAGAGAAAGTTTGGATTGAGAGAGAAAATAAATGTTTAAATATTAGGGATATTTTTGTCTAAAATATTAAATTCTCATATATTTTAGATAATAATTTAGGTTGGCATATTAAAAAATTTCACTAAGTTATTACACATGTAACATGAAATTTCCTTATTTAATTCTGTTATCAATCAGACCAAGTTAACTGCTTAAATAACAACTATATCATTTTTTTGACAAAAACTATTTCATTTCTTTTACAAAGATAATTATATCAGTTTTAATTTGTAAATTTTTTTTTCTTTTTTAGATAATTTTTTGAATTTTTATTTAGTAAACTATATTTTTTATAAAGAAAAATTCATAACAATTTAACATGAATTGGTATGTATTTTGGTTGACGTGGTCCAAGAGTGATATTTTTTCTTATAAAAAAAATAATAAATGAGTGTGATTGTTGATATTAGGCTTATTAATCATATGATTTCCCAGAACAAAATCAGTTTATTTGAAGAACCAAAACATTGAATTTCAATGGATGAAAATATATACGAGCTTAGCTTTGAAGTTTAACAATCAAGTGTTCGTTAAACCATGATAAAAAATGAACAAGAAGAAGAATCATTATTATCTTTATGTTATATTGATTAGTTTAATCACAATTGTTACAAATAGATTTGTTAAGGTTGAAATTATGTTGAAGTGCTTTTAATTTAATTATATAAATAACACTAATAATAATTTTTAAGGATAATTTTTATTCTCGTGTTATGTAAAGTCACCATTGTGTTTCTCTTTAAATTTTAACAGAAATATCTGCGTATGTATTGCTACTTTCCTCATAAAGTTTTGGATAAAATCACAGAGAGAAAGAGAGAGAAACTAAGAGAACAAAAGAAAAGCTCATTAGATTAGGAGTGAGAAAGCAAGCGTGTTTGAGCCTAGAGAGAGAGAGAGAGAGAGAGTTCACGAGCTCGGTTGGTCTCCCGCACCGCCTCTGCAACTGCAAAATTCAAGTATTTGCCCCCCAAAAAGAGAGAGTGAAGAAAAAGAAAGAGAATCTAAACTCATTTTAATTATCTTCAAGGGTGGCTGGAAGCTTCACGGGCCTCAACCCATCTTTGAGTCTCTTTCTTCACCCACCCTCAGCTTCTTCTTCCAATCCACTGGCTAATATCACGCCAGCTCACACTCACTACCGGTTTCTGGTTTGATCTCGACCACTGTCATGGATAGTGCTTTGCCCATTTGCCTTTCTCTCTCTATAATGTGAGAGAGAGAGCGCTTTGTGGAAGGAGTGGTTGGTTGGTCTTATTCTTTTTTTTCCCTTCTTATAAAGAGACAAGAAAGAGAAAGATGGATCGATCGACGATCACAGTTGGACCAGGCATGGACATACCGATCATGCACGATAGCGATCGCTACGAGCTTGTGCGCGATATTGGGTCGGGAAATTTTGGGGTGGCCAGGTTGATGAGAGACAAGCAGACTGACGAGCTTGTAGCCGTTAAGTACATCGAGAGAGGTGAGAAGGTCAGTGTTTAAATTACTTGATACTTCTTTTCCTTCGTTCTGTTTCTTGGTCTTTTTGGTATTTTGTATTTGAAAGATTTAATGGGTTGTTCAGCTTTTGGGTTTACAGGGTTGATATCATTATGAACTAATGGCTTGTAATGTACTTTGTTGTGTTTGAACTCCAATTTTATCTTTTTGGTATATTATTTAGTTGGTTCATTCGGTTAACCATTTTTTTAATTGGGTGTTTGAAAATATGGTTTTGTTAAAGATAAGCTCCACTTTTTGCCGCGTGTACGTAAATTGAATGGTCTTTTGGATTATAAGCTTCGAATGATTGATGGGTTCTCACTTTAGTAATCGTTTTTCTTTTAACACTGACTTCTACTTCGAGGATGACTGGATTTTGCTTATTAATTTTTTTTTCTGGGTATTGTTCATATTTGGTTTGAATTTTGACTATCTAAAGACGTTTTACGTAAATGATTATTATGGTGCTTAATCGTTTGAGTTAGTCGAGTCCATAAAGAAGAACGGAGGATACTCAATCTGGTAATAAGAATTTTTTTTCCTTAAAGATCTTTTTGTCATTAACATCAATGAATTGTCCTCCACTTGATTTTCTTGAGTTAAAATTAGCATCAGCGGAGCACAAGTTTCTATATTCCTTCGAGTAATTGATAAAGTTTTGTTTCAAAATGTTGCTTTCTCATTTGTTCTCTAACATGTTTCAGTCTAATGGTTTCGTCGCAACTTCTCTTTCTTTTTTCTTTTTTCTGAATGGAAATTTTACTAAACTAGGTGTGATCGGATGGATGAGATAGTGGATGTTCAAATAGTCAAGAAATTAGCAAAGCAGTACTTGGAACGTCTTTACAAGAGAACCATTAGTGATATGATAAAAAGAGAGATTTAACCTAGTGATTAATATTGCTGCAGAAAAAAAAAACCTAGTGATTAATATCTAAGTTTTCAACTGTCTTGTAACCTGAATCATGCTATCCCTGTTCTGTTATTGTTTTTGCTCTGAACTCGAGCAGTTTGGATTTTGAGTTTAATGGAATGCCAGAACTTTAATAAGTTTTTGACAGAGTACATGTGTTAAACTGTTTTTATAAAAATGCTTGCACAAAGGTTTTAAGTGCCTATGATATGCATTTTATTTTTTATAAGATAGTGTATAATTTAGTTGCAAGGTACTTACAAATTTTTAGGAAATTCTGGATAATTTATGATGTAGAAATAAAGATTCTTGAATTGTTTAAATCATAATTTCAGTATATCTTAAATTTCTTGAAAATTTGTGGGATGTATCTTATAACTACATTGTGCACCATTATATAAAATAAAATGGAGTTGCAACTTATTAATATAGCAAAAATACTATATGTATATATTCGTGTATATATATATAACAGTTGTATATGTATATTTATAGGCCATAGTGCACACTCCAGTTCATCATCGTAGTTATATATGTATATTTATAGTCTACAATGGTGAATCAATATTGTAGTAGTTCACAGTTATAACCTTGTTTTTTTTTACATGATGGTATTCATTGTAGTTATATTTTTAAAAATTTTTAAATAATTTAGAATGTCGAAAACATGGTCCAAATAAAATATGAAGCTCATAATAATACTATAAGTCTAGAATTGTGTTTTCGACAACCTAAACTATTAAGAATTTTCTAAAAATAACTTGTAGGATGTTTATTGTGACTACAATAAACACCATCGTTAAAAAAAACTAAAAACCTAAGATCATAACTTATCTACATATGTAAAATTGTATAATTCACTGTGATAATGCATAAAAAGTGTGCTCTATATTTATATAACAAAAATGGTTAATAATTCTCTTGGTCACAATCTAATTGAAATGACAATTTTTAGACTCATAATGCGAAGAACTTTAAAAGTCTATATTAAATATAAAAAAAAAAAAAAACAGCAGTAGTTATTCGTGATATAGCAATATAGGCAGGATATTATGTCATGTGATCAGTCAATATTTGTGCTGATGTGACAGCTGAGGCCTGATGGTTTCGAATTATCTTGACATGGCATGTAATGGACACTACTTGCTGAATGCTCATCGGTCTCTATGTTGTAGGCCAGTGACTGACTTCAACGCTTTTAGTCGGTGCTTCTGTTCATTCTTCATTTTTAGTCGCAAATTTACCTACTTGTGAATTGTGTGACAGATAGACGAAAATGTACGGAGGGAAATTATAAATCACAGGTCATTGAGGCATCCCAACATTGTCCGGTTCAAAGAGGTAAGTTTTTAAATGTGTTATCACAAATGAGCCTCTTTATGTGAATTTGATGAAATGTATGTATGTAGGTCATTTTAACACCAACCCATCTGGCCATTGTAATGGAATATGCATCTGGAGGAGAGCTATTTGAACGAATATGCAATGCTGGAAGATTCAGTGAGGATGAGGTTCCTATCCAGTGCATTGTTTTTGTTTCCAGCAGCAGCCACGACTTCTTTCTAATGTATGTTGTCTTGGGCTGCAGGCACGCTTCTTCTTCCAACAGCTTATATCAGGAGTGAGCTACTGTCATGCAATGGTATTTGAGAGCCTTCTACCATTCTGTCTTATTTTTTTCTTTTTCTTTTTGCCTTTTTTTTGGAGCTTGGAATCTTTGTTCTAGTTATCAATACACCCAGAAGATGACTTTTCCTATGTTGCACTTACAATCAAGCAAGTATGCCATCGTGATCTGAAATTGGAGAACACATTGTTGGATGGAAGCCCAGCTCCACGTTTGAAAATTTGTGACTTTGGATACTCAAAGGTATTTGTTAATTATATTTTGCTTTTATTTTCATTGGAGCTATGCATCTACATAAATCCCTGGCGTTTATGCTTGAAAGAACATTTTCAAGTAAAACTTTGGAAGATGGTTACGTGACTATATGCTCATGCATGGTGAAATACATTTTTCTTGTTGATGCTATTTCCTTCTGGTTAGAAGAAATTTCGTGGAACTATCTACTTCTTCTTGCGTGTAATATTTGTTATTATGGCATTCTCTCTTTTTCTTCCTTAACATTGTCATTCTCTGTTAATGTTGGTTTGGATCAATAGTAAATGACATGTAATCAAATTCTGTTTTGGTTTCTCAGTCCTCAGTGCTGCATTCACAACCAAAATCAACTGTTGGTACCCCTGCGTATATTGCACCTGAAGTGTTACTTAAGAAAGAATATGATGGCAAGGTAAGTTTATTTTTTATCTTTTGGAAACATTCCCTATTTGATGACATGTTATGTAATCATCCTTGTTATAGGCTTTTAGCTATATTACATATTTTTTTGAAGGCATATTACGATTGGAAGATTAGAGTCAGTTTTAAAATTACTCATCCTTACTAAGTTTCTTGTGCATTTTCTTGCCATGACCTCGAGCACCTGGCTCTTGTTGATACCTCCAGAAAATGAGCCCCAAAAGATTGTGCTGGGCTTCTGGCTACACCACTAATCAGATTGATTCTGATCTTTTTTTAAACTAGTAGTCTTCTTTCTTTTCTCCTTTCTTTGGGTAACCTAGAAAAATGGACATTTGATGGGTCTAGGAGTTTCTGCATTAAAATTTCATTTGTTGGATAAAGTGCCTTGAATAAGTATTATGGATATGCCAAAAGATGTGTTTATTACTCTACTCTTGTGAAGGCTTCCCTCTGTTTCTCTGAATAATATGGAGTTGACCTTCGACATGGTGATTATAATGCCTTGTCACTTTTTTTTCTTCATTCAAACCAGATTGCTGATGTGTGGTCTTGTGGGGTGACTTTATATGTCATGTTGGTGGGTGCATACCCTTTTGAGGACCCAGAGGAGCCTAAAAATTTCCGCAAGACAATACATGTAAGTTTAAGTGTTCAATAGTTATATAAATGTTATTTTTAACTACTTTCCTTCACTGAACCGACTTGTGTTTGTGCAGCGAATCTTGAATGTTCAGTACTCAGTACCTGACTATGTTCATATATCTCCAGAGTGCTGCCATCTGATCTCAAGGATTTTTGTAGCTGACCCTGCAAAGGTCTGTGTAATTGATTATATTGTGCTTGAATCACCTTGCTGCTAATTGAATAAAATTGTTCATTAGTCTCCTTAGGTTTCTGTATTCCCAAATTCACTTGGAATTTTGAAATGGTATGACTCCTGATAATGCATGGTAGGATTTATTTTACTGACCTTTGTCACCTCTCCTAAAAAAACAACACATAGAGACTGGTTGATTTCAAAGAAGAAACTATAGAATTCTGCAGGATAGGTTGCTCTCCTTATTCTATTTAACTCTCAAATAAATAAGAGAATGGACCTTCTAATTTAAGTTTCCTTGGATGTCACTTTGCAACAGAGGATAACCATTCCTGAGATCAGGAACCACGAGTGGTTTCTGAAGAATCTTCCAGCTGATCTCGTAGATGAAAATACAACGAACAACCAGTTCGATGAAGCCGATCAACCGATGCAAAGTATTGATGAAATTATGCAGATAATTTCTGAGGCCACATTACCCGCAGCTGGTGCCAACAGCCTCAACCAGTACCTTACTGGCAGTCTGGACATTGATGAAGACATGGAAGATGATTTGGAGACAGATCCTGAACTGGACATCGACAGCAGCGGAGAGATAGTTTATGCAATGTGATTGTTAGAAAGACTAGGCCTCCAACGCTTGCCCCTGAAATTTTTACTCCATCTTCTATGTCAAGTCTTCAGATATGTGAAAAGGCGTAAAGGGTTTTCAGTACTTGCATTGTACTGAAGTGATTCTTTGGTTTGCAATGTCAAACTCAGTAAGAATCCAGCATTCCAACTCGTCTTTCTGCTTGTGGTTTCTTTTACAATGCCTGCTTCTTCTATTACTATTTTTTTTATCACTGTTCTGCCACTGCTATGAAGTGTTTATGTGTACTATTATTTCCCACTTCTGCTTGTGGCATAAGAAAACCTAAAATGGGGTTACTGTTACTATAAAATGTATCATTAGTTAAACAGCCTTCTGTATTTGGTACTAGTTTTTTTTTTTTTTTTTGCCCTTCCAGTTACCGATTTTGTGGAGCTTTCAGTAGCGTAGGCAAAATACCATATGATATTTTCTCACCATATCTCGGTCAACTTCGTATCATGGCGAATTACGAGTACAAAGAAAATACGTACAGACCAATAAAACAGGAGAAATAAATTGTCCCCAACAACTATTGTGGTGAAGATTGGAATGAAAAACAAAATACAAACGGTCAGCTACTTGTTTGATCAAAATCTCTTATGAAGTGTGGAAGTGCAAGTATTTTTAAAAGTTTTTGTGCCACTGCTTTTAGTCCAACAGCCTTCAATAAAAAATAGCATTTGCTTTTTTAATAGGAAAGTCTAAGCATACAAAAAGGTACCAGTTACATTGGAGATGGATTGATCATTTAAGTTTCATAGACCTAATATAATCTGGCTATAAATAAGAGAAAAAGTGGATGAAAGCTCAAAAGTGAAATATCAAGTTCACTCTTAAGAGCACGAGCTCCAAAGATGGCTTGATCAGTTAAAAAACATCCACTCTCTTCTGCCTGATTTGGGATAAAGTCCAAGGCAATCAATGTTATACAAGGTATATGAGAGTATTACCAAAAGTGAATCACAAATGAAGCACCTAAATTAGAGAGAACATTCATAACCACCACCAACTTCAGGTTTGAGCATCGGCACTTTCCTGCACAGCAGGAGCTGAGCCAACTCCATCTGAATTTCCATCAGTTGCTCTTTGAGCTCCATGCACTGACGAGTGTGCAAATCCATTTGTTGCTAGCTGTTCCTGAGATTGTTGCTCAATTTTTTGCCCTCCTTGACCAGAGGAATTAGTTTCCTGGACATAACTGGCTTGTGTTGGAGCTGATTGAGCATATCCTGCCTCTCCATAGCCTGGGTGGGTCGCAGCAGAAGCTACCTGAGGCTGCTGACCTCCGTAAGTCTGGTAATAACTTTGATCGTAAACTGGCTGTTGGCTTGTGTTGCTTGGGTAAGACCAGTAACCAGTCTGATGATTATACGTTGGTGCTGGGTGAGCAGTTTGAGAGGAAGATGTTCCGTCGTAGTTTGATGGCACTGGAGGTGGTCCATATGCTGAGCTCACGTACGGGTTTGGCTGATCAGAAACTGGGACCTGACTTGAGATATTTTGTTCATAGTTTGAAGGCTGCTGTGAGTAGCTCTGATCATAACCGTGGCTCCCATGAGGATTCTGATTGTAGGTGTAGCTAGGATTTGATGGAGCAGAGCCAACCTGAGCTTGTTGTCCATAATAGTCATATCCACTGCTCTGCTGAGGTTGTTGAGAAACAGTAGACTGGCTTGACTGATCCCAACCCGGTACTGAGGTAGCATAGTTACCATAGTATGAGGCAGGTGCAGGAGGTTGTACATAGCTTCCAGATTGTGCGTACCCATACTGAGGTTGTTGAACTGGTGGTGCAACCCAATTTCCAGCAGGGGGGTAAGCTGGCTGCATGTAGTTATTTGCTCCAGGAGGATTCACTAAGCGTTTCTGCAGGAATTATCACTCACGTGAGATATGCAACTAAAAACATTAAAACCAAACTAAAATCAATTTTTGGTCATGTGTTCTGTTAAGGCATCTCCTTTTTTTTTTCTTTTTGTGATGTATCTGTTTCATGTCCTCTTTCATACACAACAGAAAGAGTAATATTATAGGACAAAATCAACTTTAAATAGGGTAACGATAAGTAAATATGATTTGCTAATTGCTTTCGTGAAAAGAATTTTTTTTATTAACCTTATGCTTTCTGGTCCATAAATGCAAGCAAAAATGGAAACGCTTTCCACATGTTGAGCAATTAGAATAAAAACAGCTAAACCAAGAGTAACAAAATCTTCTGATATTAGCATAAAAATATTTAACCATATCACCAATAATTTTTCACGATGTCACAGAATACTGAAAAAGACTGAAATAGTGCTGTATATCATAAAAGTATCCAATGGACAATTGTTAACTCACCCCACTGATTACTTCATTGACCAATTCTTTAGCTGAATCAATTTGCTCTTCTGATCCATCTATATACACATTTCTCTCCGTTGAGGTATCGCCAGGAGGAAGGTGCAATGGTACAATCTGAAAGGATTACAAATGATCACCAACCACTACATTGTGTAAAATAGAAAAATTGGCACGCATGGCCTTCCCAGTAGACAACTCAATTTCCAAATAGTGTGAATTCCAGTGTGTATATATCTGAACTCGTGAAACCCCCAAAAGAAGCAGGTATAATAAAATTAAGTGCATAAGAGTCAAAAGCGAATTTGAAGTGATTTTGATATCCATTTCAACAGCGACACTTATCCCACTATATCAAGTCATTCCAGAGACATAATTACCAGTTAACTTTTCTCAACATAGAAAACAGACAAATTTAACTAAATAAAAAAACAAAAGAAGCTAAAAGGTTTACAGATCTATGCAATTCTTTATTGCCTCAAAATTTCAAAACCTGAATACGAGCCCCTGACTTGCTTTGCATATTCCTTATAGTCTCGCCACCCTTGCCAATGAGCAAAGCAACCTACGAACAAAAATGTGAATTAAGATCGCTTGTCTAAACATCAATAATAATAAAAAGACAAACTTTTTACCTTGTTATTAGGAACTTTCATGATAAATTGTCCTGCTCCAGGCTGAACTGGGTTCGCTCCATGATTTGCTGATGGAGCAGAGTTCCCTGTATCTGTCTGTTCCAACAATGTTGCGAACCAAATTGTAGCGAGCAAACCATTTGGATCATCAAACAATAACATCAATGCACAAAGCATTACTATACCTGTGATATCACATCATTAATAAGTTGTTCTGCTCTACTAATCTGTTCGGATGTCCCCGTCAATTCCACATCTCTTGAGAGAGAATAAGGATCAGCCTCCGAGTCCCTAGTAATCTGAATTTTTGCTCCCGACTGACTTTGTAAATATTTAATCGTTTCTCCTCCTTTCCCAATAATCAGCCCCACCTGCTTAACAAAATTCTACAGAATCAAACTCTTACCGATATCATGCTAATGACGAGTTAGCAGAGCAGCTAGATAGTGATAAAGTACCTTGCCATTTGGAATACTTATTTTCTTGCCTGGGCCTTGAGAACCCTGATATTGTCCTGTTTGAGCAACAAAAGGAACTGAACCAACGTTGTGAGGGGTCAGCTTTATCGCTTTAACAGTAAAATAATCCCAAATATATATTAAAAATATGAATGAAATCGATACTTCTTTTTTCGTCTTTTCCTCTAAAGAGAATCTTCAACCATATTCCGCATACACAAACTTCAATAATTTTTTAGTAAATCGCAGAATGTAATGATTTCAAATGACCAAACACAGGAACCAAAACAAAAACAAAAAATCCACAAAATTCTTTTGAATGTACGGGTTAACATAGAGTAATTAAAAAAAACATATGAAGGTCAATCGAAGATAGGGCTAAATAGCTAACGTGTAAATAAATTGAAGTGAAAGAGATTTAAAAAAAAAAAACAGAATCCCTAGAAATGTCTCGAATAGGAAAAATATATTACCAGGAAAGGGAGGGTTGGAAGAGACAGAGTCAGAGTAGGGGAGAGGTTCAACGGAGTTAGAGTCATCTGTGTCCAGTCGAGGGCGCTTTGACTCAGCATTACTGACGAGTCGGGCGGCGATTTCTTGAGCTTTCTGCTTGGCGAGGAGGATGTTTTCGTCGAGCTTTCGCTTGGTACTGTTGTCTAAGGGAGGAGAATCTTGTTGAGCATGTTCTCCTTGGTCTTCTTTCATGGCGTGACGGTGGTGGTGGTTGAGCTCACTGCTTAAACAAACAGACAAAGATATATGAAGAAGAAGAAGAGGGAAACCACAACTCTACATTTTCAGCGTAGAAGATTACATATTACACTACCTCATAGGGCTTGAATTTGGGAAGTCATTCATCCTTCTTTCACGACGTCGTTTCAATCTTCTTGTTTTTTTCTTTCTTTTAGTTAAAAAAAAAATCTAAATCTAATCTAAAAATAACCAAATGCATTTTATAAGAACAAAAGTACCCTCAGATTTATATATATTTGTAAATATAATTTATTAAATTAATTAGAAAAATATAAATCAAAAATAAATTAATAAAAATTATATTTGTTATTTTTTATGTATTTGTAATCAATTTTTTTTTTTTAAATTTTATTTCTTTTAGGATTGAATTTTATTAATTTTAAATTGTAAGTTTTGTTAATGAATTTTATATCTCTTCTATATAATAAGTGTGTAGATAATGAAATTTTTTTGTTTTGACAGTTTTTTATTTTTTTAATGGAATACTCTTATATTTAACATAATATTCTTATATTTAACGGTAGTTTGTAAACACTTAAAATAAAATAAATAATTAAAAAAATGAAATAGGATATTTTTGAGATATTTTACCATGATAATTATTTAAAAATAATAAATAATTAAACAAATTGAAATAGCTTATTTTCATATATTTTACAATGATAATTATTTTAAAATAATAAATAATTAAACAAATTAAAATATGATATTTTTGAGATATTTTAGAATAATAATTATTTAAAAATAATAAAATCATATATTTTATAACTTAAATAAAATTTAATTAAACTTAAACTTAAACTCACTTATTATAATAATATATGTTGACCCTCGATTTGGCCAACGACACTGAGTCAAATATACGACAAAAGATAAGACGACAATTAAGAATTTAACCTAATGGTAAAGAAGAAAACACCAAGGATTTATATTGGTTCGGCCCCAAAGAATGGTAATGACATACGTCCACTTAGTGTTATTATTAATATTGAATCTCAAAGTCGTGATCAAAGAACTAGGGTTCTTAAGTTTCACAAACCTTGGGAGAATTACAATCAAACGATGGATAATCACACTATAGCTTTTTCTCTCCATACTCAGGAAAAAGATTCAGAGATCAAAAGTCTCCTCCTTGAGCTATTTCATGCATATTTATAGGCTCAAGGAGGGTTACATGGGCCAATGGGCCTTTAACTTTCCTTAATAACCACGTATCAAGGTAATAAAAAGGAAATATTCAATGCAATTATTATAGGATTACAATCTTAGAAGTAAATAAATCAAATTATACGACCAGCCTAGTCGTATCTAATAGTTAAGCCTGACGAAGTGATGTGCCTCTGGTCGATAGTCGAACAGCACTTCCGCCACGTGTCAACCACGTGTGAGAAATCCTTGCCACGTCATCAGCGCCCGTTTTTTTGGTAAACATTTGCCCCCCAAGTTTATTTATTGTGACCAACAATAAGTAAACTTAGGAAACCGACATTTCGCTTACTCCACGAAACCTGTCAGAGCCGCTCATGCCCTCGTAGAAAAAGCAATTAATCATGTCTAATCAAGCCTTTTCGGTTTCCCAAAAACTTGTCTGGCGGCTATTACACTTCCCCATACTCCGAAAAAAGTAATTCATGATTACCTCTTTTTTCATGTCGCAGTCACTATATATAATACCCCAAATCCATATTCTTACTTTTTACTTTTCACTCGTCATCTTCTTGTCAAGAACTCCTAAGAACCTCGACTTTCAGAGCCCAAAAAATTTGAGGAGCTTCCATCGCTCTTGTAAGGATCTGTCGCTCGGACGTTCGAAGCTCTTGTTTCAGACCCCTCTTTTCATCCAAGTAAGTTTTACGAACCTCTTGGACGTTTGAGATGCCATGCAAAACTGTTTTTTATGTATTCAAACCTGTGTTCTTGACTGAAACTGCTTTGGGGTAATGGGCATACTGATCGATGCTTGATAGGGAAGTGAAATAATGTTGTATAGGAGTTAAGAGCCAGTTTGATAGTCGAGATCGTAGACTTAGGGCGTAAAATCGAAGCAAAATTCAATTTTTAGGCTAGTTGAAAAACTGGGTTTTTCCCACCCTCTCGGAGTTGAAAAAGTTTTCTCTAAAAAACTTTTTACTTCCACTTTTCAATCTGTTTCTCAAACTGCTCGTATAAAACTTAGTGTTTTTGCTAGAATGTTGTTGGCCGTATAAAAGCTTAACTTTTATACGCGAGCAACGTTATTCTAACTCTCAACACGGATTTTTAGGCTTTACGTTCTCATCTCCCCTTTATCTGTTTGCAGCTTTTCATGCAAGATCCGTGGGGAGGTGAGAGACCCATCGACGACGATTTGCTAGCTCAATTGCTCAAGGACGAGGAGCAACCGTCGTTACTAATACCTGATATTCCCTTTTCTCGTGCCACTTCAAACACTCCATCGACCCTCATCCAAAATATGGGTTGAGCAAAATCTAAAGCCCAAAAAAAAAGAAACCTTCCAATCAGCTTGCTCCTCGGGCTGAAATTCCCTCGACCAGTGGTCGAGAAAGAAATATTCCCAACTCTAGTATCCAAACTCACGCTCAACTTTGAAATGCCATTCAACCAGATGTTGAATGGTATGTCGCCCCTTCTAGCCGAGTAACAATTAGGATGATTACGAATTATATTAAAAAATACAGACTTCCTGGGGTAACCTTAGTTCAACCCACCAAGGACCAAAGGGAAAACTTGCCTGGAGGCGCTTTCAGCGCCTGGTCGAGGTATTGCATCGAGGTAGGAGCTATCCTGCCTCTTCACCCTTTCTTCCAAGGAGTGGCCAACTATTTTGGGGTCACTCCTTTTCAAATAACCCCTAATGGATATAGAATGCTCTCGGCACTCTATATCCTCTATATCCATAAGAAATGGCCTATCCCCACACCACACGATGTCAACTATCTGTTCGACCTAAAATCCAACCCCAACTAGGAAAACACGGGGTTCTTCCACTTCTGTCACCAGGAAACGTCCCGTACTTTCCTGAGTGACACAACTTTTATTTCTAATGTGGGGAGGTACCACCTTGAGTACTTCCTGACTACGGACATGGTTGCCAACAATCTAGCCTTCACCCAAGGAGGTAATACTTTAACACCCCTGGTCATTTATTTTTCTTTAATTTTTTCTTACACTTTCCGTAGATTTTTAGCGCCTTTCAGGCCCATGGTTGCGACCAGACCCTACTCCAAACATCGAGGTTCGATCAGCCCTCTTGGGAAGTATGACTGACATGGAGAAGAGCGTCAAGCATCTGGTCACAGAGGCTAACCTTAGGCTGGTCGGGCTTTTGGCTCCTCACCAGGATGTGAGGGAGTCAACAACGGGAAGTGCCACTGACGAGGAGATTCCCGAGCAACACTCAGACGTGTCACAACCTCAAAGGAGGAGGACGGCTGGAGTGACAATCAAGGAACCCTCTAGCATCCCGCGAGCTACCGCTCCCCCCGCCCCACTGGGAAAGGGAAAAAGGAAAGCCACCAAACCTCCCACTCCCATCGACAAATCTTTAGATGAGAACAGTACTGATCTCTCGCTCTTAGATAGTTTTCTAATTCCCTGTCACTTATTTGACGGGGACGACAACTTTAAGTATACTCCAAACTTAAGTTCAGATTTCTTCCAGGCAGTAAGTAGCTCAGTAAGTAATGTAGCGACCAGTATTTGTAGCACGGGTACTTTACTTATAATCTCTTTACTTTTATTTTTATTTCTGCCTATATATCTTGTCTCACTGCTTGTGTTGTTTCTTTTTGTGCAAATATGTCATCTGAAGACGTGTTCGAGCATTACAAAGCTGCCGCTGCATCTTCAGGCAAGAAGAAAGACAACAAAAGGACTCGCGGGGAGAGCAGTAAAACCGCCTCAAAGAAGGCCCAAGCCGAGGACTAGGGGTGGCAATTTGGGTCACGACACGATGACACGACACGACACGATTAAGGTAAACACGAACACAACACGTTTAATAATTGTGTCGTGTTCGTGTTTGAGTTTTTGACACATTTAATAATCGTGTCGTGTTTGTGTTTACCTTAATCGTGTTGTGTCATAATCGTGTCAGACACGATAACACGAATACTTTACATAGGTTTTATGATTTTTTTCGTATAATTATGATTAATCGTGTCATAATCGTGTTATCGTGTTCGTGTCGTGTTGACCCGTTTAATAATCGTGTCGTGTTCGTATTTTTGACACGTTTAATAATCGTGTCATGTTCGTGTTTACCTTAATCGTGTCGTGTCATAATCGTGTCGACACGAATCTGACACATTTACACGAATTACCACCCCTACCGAGGACCCTTCAGCCACTGTCCCTTCGAAGGAGAACACGCCACCTCCATCGCCACTCGAGCAGCCAACCTCAATTCCTCCGGTCAAAAAGGTTGATCTCCGAGGGTTAAGCTCGATGACATTGCTGGCTAAGGATGAGGCTAACCAAGATGGTGAGCTCGTGATGTTGGTTGATCTCGACAGTATGTTCGAAGTCGATAGTCCAATTTGAACGTGGTTGTTGTTAGGAAATCCCTATTTCTTGGGGATTTATTATAATCTGATGATAAATCCCGATTATCATGGGAAATTATGTAATTAATGCATTTATTTGTATTATTTCAAATTTGAATTGTAACTTCCCGAAATAAAAGGGAGGATATTTTGTTAACCAGTCTATAAATAAACTGGATAATTTCATTGTAGATATGCACAATTCGGTACTGAGAACACTCTGCTAAATTGCCTTGTAAAAACTCTAAGAGAAGATCACCAGTCAATAATACTGACTCGTGGACTAGGCAGATTTTAACTACTGAACCATAAAATCTTGATTGTTTTTTTTCTTCTTCATTTTCGTAATTCTGTGTTTAGTGCTCTTCATATTCAAGTTGACGAAAAACTGCATCAATAGTTTGATGCTTTCATTGAGAGCATTAAGCAAGTCATTAGATTGTTTAATCATAAACCTCCTGAATTACCAATGGCCACCATGAACAACCCCAGTACTGGTGGGTGACCATTGCCCCAAATATCGGAGAAACAAACTCCTCACACTCAAGGGAGTGGTTCCTCTGATTCCCAGGGACCACCTACTCCCAGGCCCGATGAGGATCTTTTATAATCCAAAGATGTACATTCCTATTGTTGAACTAGAGAATCGTCAACTGCGCCAACAATTGGCAGAAGCTACAAGGCACAACGAAGAGTTGGCCAAACAGGTTGCTGAGGTCCAGGCACCACCCTAGAGGCCAAGAGGACGTCCCCGAGGGAGCACAGCTGCCAGGAGAGTTGAGCAAGGGGCCCAACAGGCTCAGCCGAGGACCAGAACAAATCCTAGTGATGAGCGCCCTAGGATCAATACTCGAGTTGAGGCTACTGACAATCCGACTGCGGAGGTCTCTACAGGAACGGGGAATAACCGAGCTCCTCGGTTAGTTACTTTTGCTTTGACCTTCTTTTTCTGTACTAACTTAGGCTGTGCTTTGCTAACTTGTGTTTATTTTTGTGTGTAGGCACTCGCATCCTTCGTTCACCACAACTTTATGTTGAATAACGAGGTGACCATGAGCAGGGCGCTTGCGCAGGGGTTAGAGACGCCCAGCTGAGGCTCGAGAACGAATTGAAAGCAACGAAGCTGGAGGTGGCAGCAAGGGATGCAGCCATTCAGAAGGTTTCTGAGCTCGAGTCAAGGCTGGAGGTTGCTTTGAAAGAGGTCTAGAAGGTCCCCGACCTTGAATCGACGCTGGCGGTGACCTTGAAGGAGGTTGAGGCCAAGAATTCTGAGATCAAGGAGAAGAATTCTGAGATCAAGGAGATTTGGGAACTCAATGCCAAGCTGGAAGAGGAAAAGAAGATGACCTTCGAAGTTATTGAAGGTGAGAAGGCTTGTCTTCTGGAGGAGTTCAAAACCAAAAAAGATTGCGTCATAGACATGGCGATGAATTGGATTTGGGTGAACAATCCTGACCTCGACACCAGCTTCCTAGCCAACCTGGAGACCAAATTCATCGCCAAATGGCAGGCTCGACTTGAGGAGGAGGAGGCCAGGCTCGAGGCTGAGGAGGCAGCAGAAGCTTCAGGGGTTGCGGCTGGAGAGACATCTAAGTCTTGAGGCCAAGATTATGGCCTGCGACCCATTGTAATAAATTTTTTAATTATTCTTTTTTTATTTTTATGCCCTCGGGGCAAAGACAATTTACAACTCAATTTTGAGCTATTTAATTATCTTATGAATTAATACAAATAGCAACTTTTATGCTCACAATTTTCTAGCTCGAAAATCTTTATGCATTTGGTTTAACCTTTAGCTTTTTGCCTTAATATTATGGCCTACAATTCTGGATGGAAATATTTCGAGCACGCCATTATTAAGAACCTGCTTTTATACTTGTTGATTCGTACAAATATATATTGGATTTAGGTTTGAATTTCAATGCATTCATGCATAGTTTATTCAAAATATCCATTGTTCAACTTCGTTATTGTCAAGGTTGAACTTTAGTTTTACCATGTACTTGAAAAGTACTCAATTGGCATGCAACCTTAGTAGTCTAGTTATTTTTCTTTTCCATTAACTTTTCCTCATTCTTGAGTATGTCATCGAGGTTGCGAGGTCGAAACTTGTTTGCAAAAGTTTACAGCCCTAGTGTCGACTTAGTTTATAGTTGGTTTATCTAGGATTCCAACTTTTTTACCGTTGGTTAGGTTTTGCTGGTTTGTTCTAGATTTATTTAGCTCGTGTGTGTTTGTGATCCATACACTTATTAATTTTTTTCATGTCGGGTTAATAATCTAGACATTTTTAGTTCGCGTGTTTGGTTAATGATCCATATACTTATTAATTTTTCATGTCGGGTTAATAATCCAGACATTTTTAGTTAAGTTACTTTTTTATTTATGTTATATATTTTTTAACCTATAGTATGATTGTATACCACTTATGCCTCTTTAATATCCTATGATTGCGATCTTAGGTTATTGAATTATGATGGTTTGCAAAAAAAGGTATAACAATAAAAAATACAGCTTTTGAACAAAATTTAGTACTTTATTGATAAAAAATAAAAACTCAAGTACATGCTTGGTTAAAATGAAAGCATCATTCCTATATTATTGATAATAATGTCGTAGATGTTCACCATTCCAAGCTCACGGAACCAATTCTCCATTTAACCTCGTCAGTTTATACACTCCAGGTCGAATAATGGACTCAATCTAATAGGGTCCCTCCCAATTAGGTCCAAGCACCCCAGCAGACAGGTCTCGCATGGCCAAAAACACGCGCCTTAGCACCAGGTCTGTAGCGACCCAAATTTGCTAATGAGGCTTGGAGCCTTGATTAGTGTGCCTGGAGGGAAATAATTGTTATACTGTATTAATATATGTGAATTTAATGAAAATGTGGTTAGAATGCATGTTTAGGTGGTTAAATATGCATGTGGGCCCCATTTGGTTGTCAGGGGCATATTTGTAATTTTAGCCCGTTGATGGCATAAATGTGATATATGTGATATAATGGTGATATATTTGTGATGCACGTTCTGAGACGGTCCTAGGGAGCTGTTCAGCTAGAAAGTCACAACGGGGTCAAATACCCGGCTCGGGAGGAGCCTAGGGGTATTTTGGGAATATTATTAAGTGATCGAGAATTATTGAGTAGCGGTTAGCAATAGCGATAGTTTAGACATGTCGGGATTAAAATGGGGATTTTTAGGTACCCTCGAGGATTTAGCGGAATGTGTTAAAAGACTAAACCGCCCTTGGTGGCATATGAGGACTTGGGGTAACTTAAGGGGTAATTAGGTCTTTTGGTAGCTGGTTATGTTGAGATAAGGATTGAGGAAATTCTAGTACGGTTTAGAAAAGCAAAGGAAGGAAAAAAAATAGAACTTCTCAGCTCTCTCTCTCTCTTCCATGCAATTTATTCTTCCTCTCCTTGGTGATTGAAGACTTGCTGAGTTTTGAGGATTTTGGGCTAGTGAATTGGAGGAATTTGACTGCTGTGGCTAGGAAAGTTAGCTCAAAGGTGTGCTAAGGTCAGAGGTAAGGTGTTCATCTCTGTTTTGTTTGAGTTTCTAAGCTTGAATTTTGAGAGATTGATGATGGAAGCTGAAAGTTGGTTTGTGTGGGAATTCAGTTCAGGAACAAGAGGAATTAGCTTGGAGTTGGATTTGGAGGAGGCTTTGGGGACGAATTTCTACTTGAGGTAAGGATTTCATGCATCTCTGTTTGGTTATTTGCTGGTGTGGTTTAAGAATTCTGAGGGATGGTTTAAGCTTCACAAGTTCTGGTTTAAGTTTTATAAAGTTTTAAACCAATTTGTGAATTGTGGGTTTGATTGTGTGTTTAGGCTTGTTGTTGATGTTTCTGAGTTGTTAGATGGTTTATATGGGGTTTTGGATTGAATTTGGGACTTAGGTATGCATTGGTATTGATTTGGGAGTGTTTTGGCTCGGGAAAATGTTGGGGAGAAACCCAGATTTCTGGGTTTGCGAAAGGGCGCCGCGACCCTGTTCTTCTGCGCCGCGCGCTAGGCTGCATCAGGGGAAGGGAGCCCTTCTAGGCGCCGCAGCCCTCATAGGGTGGCACCGCGGCGCTAGGCTATTTCTGGGCAGGGGAAAATTGCAGTTTTTAGGCTTTTGCCAGGGGGCTCGAGGGACGCTTCCGCCACCTTGCGTGGGGATCCGGGAGGTCCTGAGAGCTTGGGTTTGGTTATGGGAGATGCTTTTGAATTGGATAGTAATGGGAGTGCTATTTATGTGTTGTGACTAGGTTCTTGGTGAGGCTCAGATTAGAGGATCATGCTCGAGGGTTCAGTGCTCAAGAAGCTCGGGACACAGGTAAGAAAACTATTGTACCCATAGAGCAGGGCGAGGCCCCATAGTTGTGTTGCAGGGCACGACCCTATATGATCATGTGTTGGGTGTAGCCCATTTATTGTGTTAGTATATGTTTAAGTTATGTTTAGATTATGCTGAGTATGCATATATGTGAGTGATCGGCAAGGGCCGGGAACGGCGAAGGCCGGGTACGACAAAGGCCGGGAACGGCGAAGGCCGAGAACGGCAAGTGGCCGGAAGCAGCGTTTAGCACGCGAAGTGCGAGTTTCCAGGGTGAGACCCTAAAGGATACCTGGGATATCCTTACGGTGAAGACCGCAACCCAGGGCCTGGTAAAGCGCCTGGGACGGCTAGGTCGTATGTGTTTAGCCTGTTGGCGAATTTGTTATATGTTGAGTGGTTTATATGCATATGTTGTATATCTACGTGGAGTTTTCTTGCTGGGCTTTGGCTCACAGGTGCTCTGTGGTGCAGGTAAAGGCAAAGAGAAAGTCAACCGACCATGAGTATGGAGAGCGCAAGGCGGCGCGTACATGTCTGGTCTGCCTGGCTGCCACGGCCAGGGGTAGTTTTTGGAAGTTGTTTGTAAAGGATCCTATTTTGTCGTTTAGTCAACTATAATTATATTTTGAGTTGTAAATATTTATAAACAGTATTTTGGGATCCCAAATGTTAAACGTTTTATGATTTTCAGTAAATGGAATTATTTTCAAGGTTTATGACTCTGTTGTTGATTTGATTACACGTTTGCCTGAAAACCTCGATTAGCGAGTTAAAAGCACATTTCAAACTCACTTAGTAACGACTCTAAGAAAGTAGGGCATTACAAGGTCTCCCAATCCAAATTTTCTATCTCAGAACTTCTTGTTAAAATATCTAGTAGCCTGCTGCTGGTATGTAGCATTTTTCAATTGGGCTTCGTCTCGTCTTTCTTCGATGAAGTCCAGACTTTCTTCGAGCTGAGATTGGTTAAGGCCTGATCGTATGCATCACGCCTTATGGTTGGGATTTCAACCTCAATAGGAAACATGGCCTCGCATCCATAAGCCAGGGAGAAGGGGGTATGCCCCGTTGAAGTTCGTCCTGTGGTTCTATAAGCCCACAAGACTCGAGGTAGCTCCTCTGGCCATCTCCCCTTTGCTTCTTCTAACCTTTTCTTCATGGAGCTCTTTTAGGTTTTATTGACTACTTCGACCTAGCCGTTTGACTGGGGATGGGCCACAGAGGAAAATCTTTTTATTATCCCATTTTTTTTCGCAAAAATGTGTAAATAAATCACTGTCGAACTTGGTCCCATTATCTAATACTATCTTCTTGGGCATCCCATATCTGCAAATGATATTTTTTACTATGAAATCTAGGACTTTCTTTGAGGTAATAGTGGCCAAGGGTTCAGCTTTGGTCCATTTTGTGAAATAATCTACTGCGACCACAGCATACCTTACTCCACCTTTTCCAGTTGGCAAGGAGCCTATGAGGTCAATTCCCCATATTTGCGAATGGCCATGGGGAGCTCATCATGGTGAGCTCGTGGTATTGAGGCAAGCCGTTGACATTTATCACAGTATTTTACGTACTTGGACGAGTCTGCCTTGATTGTGGACCAGAAGTACCCCTGCCTAATCACCTTTTTTGACAAGCTATGACCCCCAGTGTGGTCTCCACAAAATCCTTCATGGATTTCTTCCAAAATCTTTGTTGCCTCGGGAGGAGTTACACACCGAAGTAACGACAACCCCTTTTGTACAATTTTCCTTCCAAAATAATGTATCTTGTAATTTGGTACATCAGCTTTCTGGCCTCGTTCAGGTCTACTGGGAGACTTTTGGTTTCGAGGTAGTCAACTATTGGGGTCATCCAGGTGGGTTATGAGTCGATCATACTTACATCTTCTTCATCAAGCTCGCTAATACTTGGGGTCGATAGGAATTCTACTAGAACCACGTTAAGTGTATCAGCTTTGTCAGTTGTGGCGAGCTTGGCCAATGCGTCTACATTTGAATTTTGCTCTCGGGGGACTTGTTTTATAGCGCAAAACACAAACCCTCCGAGTGTTGCTTTTACCTTTTCCAGTTAGCGGCCATTCTTATACAACGAGCCTGATATTCCCCCAGGACTTGGTTAACAACCAACTATGAGTCGCTATAGCAATGTATGGCTTTTGCCTTGAGCTCGGTGGCTATTCGAAGTCCTGGTAATAATGCCTCGATTCAGCCTCGTTGTTTGGCGCCCCGAAGCCAAACCTTAGTGCCAAGTGGAAGCGATTTCCTATTGGAGTAATTAGAATGATCTCTGCCCCCGATCCATTTTCATTGGAGGATCCATCGACATAAAGTCTCCACTGCTCGCTGGCTGGGTTTACAACTTCATCGTTGGAAATCCTAGTACATTCGACAATGAAATTTGCCAAAGTCTGAACTTTGATTGTCGTTCTTGGGTGATAAGTAATCTCGAACTATCAGAGCTCGATGACCCATTTTAACATTCTTTCGGATGCTTCAGGCTTAGATAAAACCTGCCTCAGTGGCTGGTTAGTTAACACATGAATAAGGTGTCCTTGGAAATAGGGTCGGAGCTTTCGAGATGCGTGCATTAGGCACAGAGCCAGTTTCTCCATTAATGGGCATCTCGATTCTGCCCCCAGTAATCTATTGCTGACATAGTATACAGGTTTTTGTATTTTCTTATCCTCTCATACCAGTACTGCACTAATGGCGTGCTCGGTCGTGGTGAGGTATAAGTACAAAATTTCTCTTGCGATTGGTTTAGACAAGATTGGTGGTTTGGCGAGGTGTTTCTTAAGATTCTAAAATGTGAGTTCACACTTACCCAACCACTCAAACTTTTTGCCCCCTCTTAAAAGATTAAAGAATGGAAGGCACTGGTCTGTAGATTTTGAGATAAACCTACTTAAGGTCGCCATTCGTCCAGTTAAGCTCTGGACTTCTTTATGTTTTTGAGGTGAAGGCATGTCTATGAAAGCCTTGATCTTGTCGGGATTAACCTCTATACCCCGAGCATTTACTATGAATCCAAGGAACTTACCTGAAGATACTTCGAATGAGCATTTTTGTGGGCTATGTTTCATGTTGTATTTTCGAAGTACATCAAAACACTCAGCAAGATCATCCACATGGTTATTGTTATGTTTAGATTTGACCAACATATCGTCCACATAAACTTCCATGTTATTCCCTATCTGCTCAGCAAACATCCTATTTACCAACCTTTGGTATGTGGCTCCAGCATTTTTTAGCCCGAAAGGCATGACATTGTAGCAATACAATCCCTTCTCGGTTACAAAGCTCGTATGTTCTTGGTCAGGCGCATGCATGGAAATCTAGTTATATCCAGAATAAGCATCCATGAATGACATGATGCCATGGCCTGCAGTGGCATCTACGAGCTGGTCTATTTAAGGCAAGGGAAAGCAATCTTTGGGGCACACCTTGTTGAGGTCCGAATGGTCGATGCAAGTTCGCCATTTTCCATTGGGTTTTGGGACCAGCATCGGATTGGCGATCCAATTGGGATAAAAAGCATCTCGAATAAACCAATTCGCTTTTAACCTTTCGACTTCCTCTTTTAGGGCTTTCTTTCTGTCATCGTCCAGGAGCCTCCATTTTTGCTGCTTCGGGGGGAAGCTTTTATCAATGTTGAATGCATGGATTATGACATTTGGACTAATCCCTACCATATACTGAGTGCGACCATGCAAATACGTCATGGTTTTCTTTCAAAAAGCAAGTTAATTTCTATCTTACATTTTCAGATAGATTTTTTCCTATTTTTACCACCCTCGTGGTATCTTTCTCATCAAGCTCAACCTCTTTGAGCTCCTCCAGTGGTTCGAGATCGGCCCTTTCCTCGACTCTAGGGTCGATCTCTTCTTTTATCTCGAAGGTGAATCCGTCCATCTCCTGAATGATCACAAGTGTCTGAGCACTTGTTTGGTTTTTCCCTCTCACAGAAATGTTGTAGCATTCCCTTCCTGCGAGTTGGTCTCCCTTCAGCGTCTCGATGCCACTAGACGTCTGGAACTTGATGGCCAAGTGCCTAACAGGCGATACTGCCCCCAACCCAATCAGGGTTGTTCTCCCGAGCAGTACGTTGTAGGCCGACGGTGCATCCACCACCACGAACTCCATCATCTTGGTTACCGAGACTGGATAGTCTCCCAAGGTCATGGGGAGTTCAATGGATCCCGTACAAGCAATCCCTCCTCCTGAAAATCTATACAACATGGTTGCACAAGCTTTCAAATCTTAAAGCGTGAGTCCCATATTTTCTAGAGTGGCCTTGTAAAGGATATTCACAGAGCTCCCATTATCAATCAGGACCTTGCGTACCCTCATGTTCGCGAGCTGAAGCGTGATGACCAGGGGGTCATTGTGAGGAAATTGGACGTGTGACGCATCCTCTTCTGTAAACATGATGGGTTGAGTTTTAACCCTCTGCTGCTTCAGAGCTCATGGTTTGGGTTCGTAGGGAGAACCTTCCCCAGTCTTTAGCTCATTAACGTTTCTCTTTTGGGCATTTCTGTTCGATCCTGCAAGATGTGGTCCCCCAGAGATGGCTACCACATCCTCTCCATCTATTGGGGGAGGTCGATCATCCTCCCGCGCTCGAGAGTTGTTCTGTTGGACAGGTTGCGCTGTTGCTGCCCTTTGTCCTGTCGAGGCTTGATTGGGATTTTGATTTCTCACATACTATCCAAAATATCCCCTCGAGATCAAGTCTTCGATCTCGTCCTTTAGTTGTTGGCACTCATCAGTGGTATGTCCGACGTCCTTGTGGAATCTGAAGTATTTGTTAGAGCCCCTCTTTGCCTTTTGATTCCGCATTGGGTCAGGTCGTCTTAATGGGACCTGATTTTCATTGGCAAGAAATATATTCTATCGAGTCTCATTAAGCTCGGTATATACTGTGTAAATGGAGAAATACTTGTCTCCCTTCTTCTTTTTCCCCCGCCAGCCTCGGGGTTATTCCCTTCATTTTTCTTTCTTTTTGAAGGGTTATCCTCAGAGGGTCTTGACGTTGATGGGGCTGCCGAGGTCAAGGCTGAGTTAACGTTGGTCGTTGTAGTTACGGGCTGAGAGGTCAGATTTAATGCTGACCTCGCCTCTTCTACATTGACAAATCTCTGGGCCCTCCTATTGAACTTGGTTAATGATCTTATGGGTTTTCTTTGCAAATCCTCCCAAAGGGGACTCCCTGGTAATATACCAGCTCTTACAGCCATCAGGTTGCCACTGTCATCGACGTTGCAGGCTCGAGCTACTTCTATATTAAACTTTGTAAGGTAGCTCTTCAGTGACTCTCCCTGTTGTTGTCTGACGTTGGTCAAGGCCAACACTTCGGGCCTGACACCTACCATGGCTTTGAACTGCTTCTTAAACTCCCTTGCTAGTTGATCCCAAGATGATATCGAATGTCTTCTAAACTTCTCAAACCAGTTTTTTGCTGGTCCTGTTAGAGTAGTTGGGAACAACATACATCAGGGCTCATAACCAACATTGCTGGCTCGCATGATGGTATTGAATGTGCTCAGATGACTGTGTGGGTCTGAGTTCCCATCAAATGGTGCTACATGGGGCATCCTAAACCCCTGTGGAAATGGGGTGTTGGAGATATGCAGGGCAAAAGGCTCGAGCTCCTCATCGGAGTCTTCACCCTTATCCCTGTTCCTTTCATCCTATAGGAGCCTGAATATCCTTTCGAGCTGGTAAATTCTCTCCTGGACCAGGTCCACTGGAGGCCGAGCTTGAACTTGGAGGAACTGGTTATTGTTCATAAAAACTCCAGCCCCTTGTCTCGGTATAGGGCTATTCCGGTTTCCATATGCCGGCTGCTTTCTACTGTTCTAATGGTTGCGTAAATCAGGGTTTGTGGGATTGGCCTGCCCCCAGTTATGGTTCAGGTGATCCCGAAGGTCAGGATGATTGTCTTGTTTTCCAGTATTCCTGGGCTCGGTATTATATACGCTTACAGACCGAGTGTAGTCTGAGCTCTCACTTAAGAAGCTAACATTTCTCTCCGCCTAAGGGGATCGATGGTTACGAGGTGGATCATCCACTGGCCTCCTCGCCCTAGCCGTTTGTGATCTCGCACATGGCTTCCTGACGGTTGGGGAGCTCTGTGTTCTCGGGTAGTGTCCATTCCGCTCCTATGTCGGGGTTTGGCCTGACGGTTCCCATCTCGATTGCCATTGCGAGATGGCCGTTGTGGTGCAGGCTCTCCTGCCTGATTCCTTTAAGGAGCTGGCCGTGGTACCTCTCGGACCAGTGATGGGTGTCTTATTGGAGAGGGTGGATGTCTTATAGGGTGTGGTTGTGGCCTCCCATTATTGGGTCTGGATGGTCCAGAACTGGCCCGGACAGGTTCCGAGTTGTTCCAAATGCTTTAGGGTTAAGGTTCCGAGCTGTTGGAAGAGCTCGGTTATTCCTTGTTCCTGTAGACAGCTCCGTAATCGGATTGTCAGTTGCCTCAGCTCGAGTGTTTCTCCTGGGGCATTCATCACCAGTATTTGTTCTCGGCCTCGGCTGAGCCTGCTGGTCCCCTTGCTCAGCTCTCCTGGTGTCTGTGCTCCCCCGGGGACATCCTCTTGGCCTCCGGGGTGGTGCCTGGACCTCAACAGCCTGTCTGGTCAACTCTTCATTGCGCCTTGTAGCTTATGCCAATTGTTGGCGCAATTGGTGATTCTCCAGTTCAAAAATAGGAATGTATCTCTTTGGATTATAGTAGAGATCCTCGTCGGGCCTTGGAGCAGGCGGTCCCTGGGAATCAGAGGAAATACTCCCTTCCTCTAGGCCCTGGTCAGCCATGGGCTGCTTCCCAGGTCGTCGCGGGTAATCTTCAGTGCACGGAGTCTGTTCCTCCAGTATTTGGGGCAATGGTCGCCCACCAATGCTGGGGTTGTTCGTGGTGGCCATTGGTAATCAGGAGATTTCTGATTAAACAATCTAACGACTTGCTTAATGCTCTCAATGAAAGCACCAAACCGTTGACAACATTTTTTGTCAACTTGAATATGAAGAGCACTAAACACAGAATTAAGAAAATAAAGAAGAACAATAAGAATTTTACGTGGTTCAACAGTTAAAATCTGTCTAGTCCATAAGTCAGGATTATTGACTGGTGATCTTCTCTTAGAGCTTTAACAAAGAAATTTAGCAGAGTGTTCTCAGTACCAAATTGTGTGTATCCATAAATGAAATTCTTCAGTCTATTTATAGACTAATTAACAAAATATCTTCCCTTTTATTTCGGGAAGTTACAATTCAAATTTGAAATAAATACAAATAAATGCATTAATTACATAATATCTCATGATAATAGGGATTTATTATCAGATTACAACAAATCCCCAATAAATAGAGATTTTAAAACAGCAGCCGTGTTCAAACTGGATTACCGACCTCGAACATACAACTCACACACTTTCGAGATCGACCCACATCACGAGCTCGTCATTCTGATTAACCTCATCCTTAGCCAGTGAATTTATCGAGCTCAACCATCGGAGATCAACCTCCTCGAGCTTGCAATGAAGGTTCGAATTGCACTCAGACTTCAGAGAAGATTCATCCCTTCAAGCTTGATGCCTAAGCTCGAGCCTTCTTAACTGGTGCTTGGTCGCCAATGAGAACAAATCAAGAAACATGATAATTTATACAAATGCTGAACCCTTACTTGTTATTTTCGAGCTTACACTTTACGAGTCTACATTTCGAGGTCATAAATTCTATTCTTGAAATTTTGGTGTAACAGAAAAATCATTATAGATTTAATATAGTTTTATATAAATTTATTTTTAATATAATGAATTTTTTTTATTTTAACTACATATTGTTTTTTACAAGAGGGAGTGATTCGAACTTGGGATATCTTCTTTGTAAAGAGAGGCATAGTACCATTAAACTATGTTTATGACCATATATTTAAATATTGTTGAAACATTAGTGTTAATTAATTAGACATTTAAAATTTTCAAAAATAATAATTTTGTTTTTTTTATTGTTAATATTTCGAGCTTCCATTATATTATAGCAAGGTTTATATAATGGTGTTATTTAAATATTCCATAAAATAATTGAAATATATATTTTTTAATTTTAATTTTTCAATTAATTATTATTTTAAAATAATTTTTAAAAATTTAAGAAGAAAAAATAGTTTTTTTAGAAAGTCAATTAAATGATGAGACTCTTATATATAGTTGATGTTATTAAAGATTGTTTAAAATTTTAGAAATTTATATTATCATTAAAAAAAAATTAAAAGAAATAAATTGTTTTGTTTATTTTAATTAATGGATTTTTTAAGTTTTAAATTTTAAAATCTCGGAAACTAATAATGCTACAAGTTAAAAAAAAAAAACCTGTACATTTGCAAATAAAATAACTTTAAATGAATTTATATACTCACTACCAAAGATGGTAGTTAACAAAGTTAATTCTAACAAATACATCCAAACAATAATATTTAGGTTTTATATGGAATTTGGATTTTTGCTAAAATTTTATAAGACTTTTTTAAAAAAAAAATTAAATGTATAAAAGTTCTAAATTCTATAATATTAAAGTAAAGTAAACTTCCAATAAAAAAAATAAAAAAAATTATCTCTCATTTTTTTTATTTAAATCTAAATTAAACAAATAAACATTATTTGGAATTATATGTATTTTCCATTTCTGAAACTTTACGTTCCAAAAAAAAATTATATATATATTTTTATTCGATATTAATTAATATTTCCGCCATGAATATTTCTAAATAAATATATATAATTCACAAATTTATTATTGATATATATTAAGATGAAATTAATGATACAAATGTAAATTTAAGTTTCTAAAAAAAAGTTTATGATAATTCTCCACTCCAACCCCTAAAAATGATGTTTTGGTGCATCTCTTTCTATTTTCACACGTGGAGAAATTATAACTTTAATATCTTTTTATGACGGTTCATCCTAGTTATTTATAGCATATTGGAAGTTTTCAAAAAATTCTAAATTATTCAGGGTGTCGAAATTAGAGTTTAAACTATTTGTTGCATGTGTGTTTATTTTTTTTACTCGTGTGCAACATTCATTTTGAGCTCTAATTTCTGCACCCTAAATAATTTAGAAATTTCTGAAAATTTGTATGATGTCCTAAATAATTACAATTGATACTGTCATATAAAAATATTAGGGTTATGTACGGGTCAATTTTCACGAGCAATATTTTTTTTCCCAAAATGGAAACCTTAGATACGAATCTCTCCTCGTCTTTACTTTACTCTATCTTTAGTTCCCTGTTGACCTAATCAAATTTTGGGACAAACTAGCTTCTCCTGTGATCAATCTTTGGTAAGAACAGTCTTCGGCAAGAAACTACAGTGGATAACTGCAAGAAAACTCTTTGATGCTTATGTCAGTTCCCTCTCAATTTTGATAGAGTAACAATATAGCAAAGACCAGGAAAAGACTCTCCTATCCATCACAAGAGTAAGTTATTTATAGTAAATGAACAAAGAAAATGGTTAGAAATAACTTATTGTCCTGGTCCACGTGTCTTCTCCAAATTCATTTTCCCGCCATTCTTAACCGACCTCTCTCGAACTGATCAAATCGTTTGTCACTTTACAGAGGCCAAAGCCTTTGCCTCTATTTATCCTTGCAGGTCTTATTGGTTGCTTCATCATTTAGCGAAACACTCGTTTCAACATTCTTCCTGCAAACAAATCAACATCTTTTTGCCACTTTATTAGTCACGTCACTTGCACGTTCTTTCTTAATTTACAATAGTATATTCAATACATAATATTTTAGTAATGCACATAAAAAAAGAAAATAATAATTACGTGGACAAAATGCCCTCACAATTGTCCCTCGTCCTTAACCGTAAACTTCTTTTTGTTTACTAGGATGAAGTTCAATCGCCAAAAACCCCTACTCAAGTATTTCCCTGCACACCTCCCTTCGCATTTATCATTCCCGCTCTTTGTTGGATTAAGTCTCATCAACGACTATTTTCACGACTTTCGATTTTTGAATTTATATAAAAGAGTAACTTCCCATTCCGTTGTCATTGCTCACCCATTCTTTCCAGTATCTACCTCATTTCATCTTTAATTTCTTCCAATCTCCATAACCCTAATTCTTTGAAAATGGCCCCTAAATCATCAAAAGCAGACGCCAAATCCTTAACCAAGAAGTCTGAAGCTAAAGCGTTTCTTAGGAAGATTGGGTTGCTAATTATGAGGGACATTTCTTTACAATTTGCTCGAGCTATCAAATTCCAGGCGACGTCTCTGTTCGAAAGCTTTCTCAGGAAGAACTCAGGGATTGACGTTATAGCATATCACTTAAACCCGATGAAATTGTAATTGGTTTAGTTCACCTTCACATGATCCACACTCTTTCTCCTTTACTAACCTACTTTCTCGCCATGGCGGGCATACACATCATGTAATTACCCCCTCAGTCCATTCAATCCATCATTGCCACTGATGTTTTGGGTGTGCTAAAGAAAAAGAGGCTTCAGGTGTCCGATATCTTTGGCTCTTTCACCAAATAATGGAATAAGGCTTCCATGCACAAAGTTTGGTATCTGTCTCCCAAAAAGGGTCGTTTCATGATTACCGAGCAAGAAACTTCACATAGGAATTAGGATGAATTCGTTTTCGTCATCGGAGGCAATTGGTTCGCAAAAGTAGTTTACAATAGTGTCTTTCCAGTTATGTGTTATTTTTTAGAAGGTAAATACTAGCATATTGTTTAACGCCCAAAATGTGCATCCACTAAGCGGTGGTTGTAGTAAAGATCGGGCGGTCAATTCCATAAGGAGGTAACTAAGAGCAAAAATATTAGTAGAAAATAAACACAAGAGGTTTGTGAAAGATAATGAAAAGGGAAGTGGATTTATGATTTTTGGTTTGAGAATTTGATCATAAAATAAAACAAATAAAAATAAGATGTAATCCAAGATTAGAGAATAGAAAGGCATCAAGAGTCACCCATATACATTGTTTATCTATTTAGATCTTTGATTCCTAAAATTTACACAAACAAGTAGTTCACATCCCAACTACTTAATTGGAGGATTTATCATTAAAGTGCATGCATGTTTCATAAAAATATTTGAGCAAATATGTTCTTACTTTGGAAGCAATATGTTAATCTTATGAAAAATCTAAAAATGACACTATATCATTAGGCCATAGTGCAACAAAAGATTGAACATAAAACTATGCATCAATATTATTTATACTAACTTTAAATTAATAGAAAAATCAAGACTAATTATATATATAATATTAGAAACAATAAATAAAGATGAAGAAGATGATAGAAGAACATAAATTACTCAAATGTATAAACTTTAAGGAGACATGTATTGAATCAACCTTCCAAGGAAGATTAGGCCATTATGCACATCATTCTCACAAAAATTCTATAAAGAAATATGAGAAGAAAAGTGAGAGGAAATTTTGCTATAGTTTCTTTACTCTAAAAATTACATACTAAACTAATGAAATGAACTCCTATTTATAGTCTCAAAAGGGATTAAAATGCAAAATAGAAATACAATTGGGATTATAAATAAATAAAGTATAAATAATAAAATCTGATTATTTAAAACCAAATTATATTATTAATATTATTATTTATAGTGTTATCATGGCTATTTTTGGATTTATTTATTTGCATGAAGCTTGAGTGTGAGTAAAATAAGGGATTGATGAGATTGCAAAAATAAAAAAAATGAGCAGAAAATGGCAGCAATTGGTGATTGGGCTGCTGAAGGAGAGGAAGGAAGTGGGCTAGGCGGACTGGGCTTTGGGGAAACCAGGCGGGCTGGGAAAGGGCTGGCTGCAGGTCTGGGTCTGGGTCGAGGAGGCGGGGCGTGGGTTGAGCTGGCGAGTCGGGGTGACTGGAGCTGGAGTCGCCGCTGACTCATGGTAGGCGAGGGGCGCACCAAGTGGCGCACTGGGGAGAGAAGCAAAGGAAGTGGGCAAGTGGGCAAGTGGGCCTGGGTCTCTGTAACGACCCAAAATTACTAATAAGGCTTAAGGGCCTTAAATAGTGTGTCGGGAGGGCACAATTGGAAGTTATGTGAATTAATGTTGAAATGCATGATAATGGTGCAAATGCATGCTTATATGATTATTTGGATTAAAGTGATGCATGACTATGTGTTTTAGTATGCATGTAGGCCCTGATTATGTTATAATGGCATATTTATAATTTTGGCCCGTTGAGGGCATAAATGTAAGTATTTGTGATAAATTGTTGAGACCACATTATTATGTGGATATATTTGTAGCTTGTGACTCGGGGCGATCCTAGCAAGCGGTTTAGCGGGAAAGTCACAGCGGGGGTTTATACCTAGCTCGGGGTAAGTCTGGGGGTATATCTGGGGATTTAGAGAATATACTGGAGACTATTTGTTATTGAGGAAAATGTTTGGTGATTAGTTAAGACTCGGGATGTAAGTGGAAATTACTAGGGACACTCGAGGAATTAGCGGGAATTGGGAGTAAGTGACTAAAATGCCCTTGATGTGTTTTAAGACTTAGGAATTAATGGGAGGGCAAAAGGGTCATTTGATTGGAAATAGATAAGTGTTATTTTGTCTTTAGTTTTAGTGGAGGCTGTAGAAAGTTTCAGAAGTTAAAAGAAAGAGAAGAGAAGGAAAGAAAGAAGGAAAAACAGGGGACTTTCTCTCTCTGTCAGTTTGGCCACATCTCACCATTCTTTGTGAGTTTTGGAGCTGGAATCCCAGAGCAGTGTAACGACCCAAATTCGCTATTAAGGCTTAAGGGCCTTGATTAGTGTGCCAGGAGGGCAGGTTGGGATTTATGTGTGATTTTATGAATTTAATGCATGGTTATGGTTTAAAGCATGTTATTTGGCTATTTGTTTAACTGAGATGCATGGCTATGTTTACTAGTATGCATGTAGGCCCGGATCGTGTTAAAAGGGCGTAATTGTAATTTTGGCCATGTTGGGCATAACTGTATTAGTATGTGATAATTGTATTCTGTGAGTTGTACCACGTGAGTGTGGTTTTATTATTGTGATGCACGTGCCGAGACGGTCCTAGAGAGCTAGTTAACTTAGATGTCACAACGGGATTTTGTACCCGGCTCGGGAGGAGCCTAGGGGTACCTCGGGAATTTTATGGTTAAGTTGAGATTTAGCGGGTAATGGTTATTGGAGATTTAGTAACCTGGGTAACCATTAGTTACTGCTGAGAGTAACAAGTTTTAGAAAGAAAATGGTAGAAATGAAATGAAAGTGTAAAGACTTAAGTGCCCTTGGAGGTTTAGCTAAGGAGGATTAGTAGGAAGGGGTATTTTGGTCTTTTGGCATGGGGATTATGAAAATTCTCAGCTGGGTATATGGGGTTCGGTTTGGGCATTGGTTATATGAGGCATTGATAGAGTTTGAAGAGAAGAGAAAAGAGAGGGAAAAGTTAGGGCAATGAGAAGAAGAAGAAGAGAAGTGAAGGAGCTGAAATTTGGAGACTTAGGAGATGAATCAAGGGAGCTTAGGATGGGATTCTCTACTTGAGGTAAGGATTTATGCATATTTAAGTTTGATTATGTTTAGATTTGTGAAACTTAAAGCTTGAGTTGAGTTTTTTTAAAAGTTTGAGTTTGAAGTTGCTGATTTTTGCAATCTAAGGGTGGATTGTTGTGTATGTTGCATTTTGAGCTTGAAGCTAGAGTTTATGAGTTGTTGGGTGGTTCATTTGAGGTTTTAAATTGATTTTGGGGTTTGGGTATTGGTTTGGTGTGATTTGGAAGGTTTAAGTTCGGGAAAAACGCAAGAGAAAACCCAGATTTTCTGGGTTCGCGTATGAGCGCCGCGGCCCTGTTCTTGGGCGCCGCGGCGCGAGGTTGCATCAGAAGGAGGGCAAGCCGCTGGGCGCTGCGGCCCTTGAAGGGAGTGTCGCGGCCCTAGGCCAATTTTGGCAGCCAAAAAGTTGGGTTTTTAGGGCTTTTGCCCGGGGACTCGGGGGATGGTTCCGATGTTTTGTTTTATGGATTTAGAGGTCCCGAGAGTGCGGGATTGGTCCCGGGAAGTGGTTTTGGGTTGATTAGTATTGAGGGATGTTTCTTGTGTGTTGTGACTAGGCTATTGGAGAGGCTCGTGCTAGAGGACCGTGCTCGCGGCTTCAATGCATCAGGAAGCTCGGAATGCAGGTAAGAAAACTATAACACCCGTAGGATAGGGCGTGGGCCCATAGTGTGATTGCGGGGCATGGCCCTATATTGCATGATGAGATAATTGGCGGGCATGGCCCTATATTGCATTACATGTTAGGGTGTAGACTTACATGTATTGATAATTGTATGAATGCTGTTTGATTTATGCTATGTATGATCATAATGAAATGAACGGCAAGGGCCGAGTGCGGCGTAGGCCGGGTACGGCAGCGGAGCCGGAAGTAACACTAAGCACATGGGATGCTTATGGTCAGGGCAGGGCCCGGGACCCAGGGGATACGTGTGATATCCCTGCGGTGAGAACCGATACCCCAGGGCTTCGGTAAGGCTTCTGGGGCGGCATGGCCGTATTTGCTTAGTCTAATGGTTGACTTGTTTGCATGTGGATTATCTGTTATGATAAACTGTATAAATTGCATATGTTATGTTCTGCATGAGTTTTCTTGCTGGGCTTCGGCTCACGGGTGCTCTGTGTTGCAGGTAAGGGCAAAGCTTGAGTCAACCAACCATGAGTACGGAGAGCGTGAAGCGACGCGTACATGTTTGGCCTGCCCGTCTGCTTTGGTTGGGGGTTTATTTGAAATTGGTTGTAATAATCTATGATTTTATAACTGATCAACTGTAAACTTATTTCAAGATGTAAATAGTTTTCAAACCTTATTTTTGGGATCCCAATTGTTTAATACTAGAAGTTTTTATTGAGTCAACGTATTTTCAAAGATTACAGCCTTAACTTTTAATTAGTCACACTTTTGTTTCAAAACCTCGGTTAGCGAGTTCATTGCACTGTTATGTCTTAAAACTCACTTAGTAACGGCTCTAAGGAAGTAGGGCGTTACAAGCAGGCTCAGGTTGGAGCTTAGGGCTAAAGGCTTTGGTGAGGCTAAAAGAGTTAGCAGGGAATAGCCACTCAAATTGAGGTAAGTTTCAAGATTTCCTTATGTGTTTTTTTGAGTTTTATTGAGATGGTTTCTAAGCTTGAGTTTTGCATGGAATAAAGGGAAATAAGCTAGAGGAGTTGAAGTGCTTGAGGCTGGTTGGATGCTAGAGATAACTTAAGGTCGAAATTCTCAATAGAAGGTAACAAATTCTAGCTTTGAAGTTCTAAGTTTCTGAGTTTCTGATTGAATTCTTGAGTTCTTGGGTTCAATGTTTGTTTTCTTGGTTTGATGATGCATGTGGTTAAGTCTTGTGCTATTGAGTTGTGTGGGGGTGAGATATAGGTGGTGGTAGACTCAATTTGGTGTGTAGTTGAGGTTTGGAAGGGTTCCAAGAGGTTTTGGTTCGAGGAAAATCGAAGGAAGAAAAACAGGGTGTTGCTCGTCTGTGACTAGCGCTGTAGCGCTAGCCTTTAGGTGCTACAGCGCTAGGCTTGGGTTTCTTGGTGCCTCTGGCTCTGCTTGTAGCGCTGTAGCGCTACCCTGTTTCCAGAAAGGGGTTTTTGGGTTATTTTCAAGGGCTTTTGCCCGAGGGTTCGGGGTTCGATTCCACCACCCCGTTTGGTGGAATTAGGGCTTCCTGGGGGCTCGGGATTGGTCCTGGGACTAGGTTTTGGACTTGAGGTTTGGTGATGATTTTGATCTATGGCTGTGACTAGGTGTACGCTAAGGCTAGGATGGGATCGTGCTTGAGGATCAAATTGAACAAAGCTAGCGAATCTAAAGGTAACAAAACTGCACCCGGTTATGTGATTGTGATGGGACTAAGTGCTCCCCATACCTGTATAATGTCATAGATGGTATTACGCCATGGGACATGTGATAAACGACCTAAGGGTGTCGTAATCAATATTTGCGCACAGGGCGCGGCTCGACCACTGGTAGCTGAGGACAGCTTAACATTCACTGAGCTCGGTTTAAGCAGGCCAGAGTCAGTGGGATAAACAGAGGATGCGGCCTAAGGGCGTTAACCCTGGTTATCGTATGTGATTTGATTATTGATATGAAATGATGTACTTAGTATGTTGAATACTTGATTAATGTGAATATCTGGAATGTTGAGTATATAAGTATACTGTATGAGTTATCTGATTGTTTATTTGATGATTATGCTCTGTTATTGTGTTTTCTTGCTGGGCCTTGGCTCACGGGTGCTACGTGGTGCAGGTAAAGGCAAGAGCAAAGTGGACCAGTCCTGAGTTGGAGAGCTTTGGGGCTGAATTTACATAGTCAGCTGATCGACCGCCACGGCCGAGGAGTGATACAGGACGGGGAGAACCTAAATGTCTATTTTGCCCTTAGAGTGGCTAGTAGCAGTACATTTGTTCTGAGTTTTGTAAACTGTCTTTTATCTTTACTACTATTGGGATCCTATGTAAGAATGTTTGATTATAAGAAATAAAACTTTTGAGACCAAAATCTTTTAACCCTAGTACAACTTTAGTTATTGTAACACGTTTCTAACTAAATGACTTGATTAGCAAGTCTCGCACATTTGTAAACACACAGTGTAACGGTCTTGGCTATCCAGGGCGTTACAGTCTCTTTGGGCTTCTCTTGGGCCTCTTGTTTTCACTTTTGCCATTTTTTTCTCTTCTTTTGAGATTTAATTCTTTTCTTTTCTCTTCATTTCAAAGTACCAAAATACATTTTATTTCCTACAAAATAACACAAATTAAATTAAAATAAAATATTTTCAATTTAAAAATATATCATATAAAATTCATGAAAACATTAATTAAAACTTTATTTATTTTGACCATTAAAATCAATAAAAATACAATTTTCACCACTAATCATAACCCCTAACCAGCTTATTGCTAGTCTCTAGCAATTCAAGCGGAGAACAAAATTGTCAATTTGAATAACCAAGTCAAACAAAGCGAAATCATCTAAGCATTTTCAAAATATCAGCAAGAAATTAGAAATTACTATCTAAACAACTTCAGTTGCAATTCCAGATTTGTGTGTGTGTGCACCAAACCATATTTTTTTATCGCAAGTCTTAACACAAATAGTATTGAAAAATCTCAAAAGTATAAAGGTCTCAACTCCAAATTTCTCACGGGCATTGAAAGTATTTTATGGGAAGAATAACACTCTTGGAGTTGGAAATGTACCAGTTAACGCTCAACTTGAGAGAAGGTAAACTTTTTAGGACAAACAATTTGAACAAGTATTGATCACAAGATAGTCATATCAACTTATTAGAATTCAAATGACAAACAACATTTGGGATATACAAGAGAAAACTTATTGAATAAAGAGTCAACTAATTATAAACGATAAATAAGAAAATGAAACTAATAATAATAATATTTTTCTTTTATGAATTATTTATTTATTTATTCATGAATACAATTACGTAAAACAAAAAAATTACTAATAGAAATATTTTTTTTAAGAGGATTACAGAGTAGTAAAGGAAAGTGTTGCTCTTGTTCTTTTTTTTTTCTTTTCATTTTTAATTTTTTTTTCAATTTTCTTTTTGTATTTTGTTTTTATTCTTTTTTTTATATATATTTTTCTTCTTCTTCTTTATTTATTTTTTTTTTACAAGAGGCAACACAAAAATAAGAGGAAATTACAAATAAAATAAGATAAATAGAACACAAATTTAAAATTTATTACAAATGCTCGTTCTTTTATGGAAAATATCCCTCTAGTAAATGTCATGTTTTAAATTCCAAAATTGTGATATTACCAACTCAAATGATCAATAAAAGTTTAAAAAGTTATTTTCTCAACTCTCACAACTCACCAAGAAATGAAAAACTTTAAACTTGAAAATTTTATCAACTATTTGTGTTAACAACCATTTTACCACATGTTTGGAAAGTGCACAAAAGAACTCTAGAATCACTTCTTAATAGCTAAACATCGTAAAAAATAACTCAAACCAACAAGTTGTACTTTTGTTCGGACAATTATGAGAAAAATTGACTTAAAAATTCAACAAGACAATAAGATTCTCCAAATGAATGCAAATGAATGCTCACCCCCCCAACCAAAAATTAGACAGTGTCCTCAATGTCAAAATGAATTCTCAATGAAAAAGATAGGCAAAGAAAACACCTGGATGATGATAATGTCCATGAGGCTAGAGCGAAAATAACTTGATAACAATACACAAAAACAAACAAAAGACAAAAATGGAAAATACACAAAAATAAAAGAAACACAAACAGATAAAAATAAAAGAAACACAAACAAACCATTCAGAATTCAAAGTGTATAAATTGGGTCCTTAAGAAGGACCTCTTCAACGCGACTCACACTCTCAATGTAATGCTTTAGTCTTTGGCCATTGACTTTAAAAATTCTCTCATCGGTTGGGTCCTCGACCTCCAGAACCGTTGGGAAATACTTGTTTCACCACAAATGGACAAGTCCATCAAGATCGCAATTTACCGGGGTGTAAGTGTAAACGAGAATCATACAGATGTACTTTCTGATTCGACTCAAAGTGTTTTCGCATGATCTGTTTATCGTGAGGGACTTTCGACTTTGCTTTATAGATCCTGGAATTGTCATATGCATCGTTTCTTAACTCCTCAATTTCAGACAATTGGAGTTTGTGATTGATACTGTAGTGTCCCAGAATTTTTACTTAGCTAGATAGTAGTATTAGCTAGTTGTAGATTTTAGTATGTTAGTTTCCGTGGATTTTGGTTCAAGCCGAGACTTAGTTGGAAACTCATAGTAACAGTTATAGATTTTATAAGTTTAACCTATAGTTTAGAAATATTAATTATAACATAAGGTTAGATTAATATTGTTGGTCTTAGAAATATTATTTATTATAACCTAAGGTTTAGATAGAATTATTAAGAATGTGACACTTGTCATAATCATGTTTATTAAGGATTTAAGTATTATTGATGAATAAATTAATTAAAAGAAAGATCTAGAAGCTCTAGAACCTTCCAGCAGCTGTTAGGATCATGTTTTGACTCAGTCAAAGCTATTTAATCAATTCAAACTATGATGAAAAAGTGCAAATACGTGTTTGATATATCAACGTATGCCGATATATCGCAGCTATAGGGGCCGATATATTGCCTACGGGAGATACGAAAAACACGTCGACTTCGCACGAACAAACGAACGGGGCTCGGGAAATAGGTCTAGGCGATATATCGCCCAAGGTAGATGATATATCACCCCTGGGAATGATTTTTGAATATTTGAGGATTTTAAATTTAAAAACAACCTTAACCACTTGGACCTGCCTTTGAACGATTTCGAACTAGTTTTGGGCATCTGTTGAACGAAAATTCAAATCTTTTTCATTTTATATTCATTTATTTATTCAAATTAAAAGGGGTTAGTTTCACTCCTTGAACTCTATTAATAGGACCTAGTACTCAGCCATTTCACTCATCATTCAAGCATTGTTCAGAGCCTCCAAGCTGCTAAGATTACTATAGAGAGAAACACTTGGGTTTTGGGTTAAAAGATTTTCCAATCTAAGCTTTTCTAAACACTTGTGAAGTAAGATATAGTGTTATTTCGGTATCGAGGTGTAGATCAAGTCATAAGTTTATTCAAGGTATTCTTATCCTTAAGTTCAGTTCTTCATAGTTCTTTTTTTTCATTTTCTTTCAGATCCTAACTCTTGTTTATGATTCTTGGTTAGGTGTATAAGATCCTTGAACTTTAAGGTTTTCGGTAAGTTTCTACTTGGATGGTTTAGTTCTCTTTTTCATCTCTTTTTCTTTAGAAGCTCACAATTCTTACTGTTAGTTTTAGGAGTGTTCCAAAATCCCGTTCTTGTCTCCACATCCCGGTTCTTAAGAAAATAGATTAGATTATATGTGTTTATATGTTTATGTTATGATATGTTTTATGCTATGATATGTGCTATGTATATATGTATAAATATGTTTTGTAGTCACTTGGGGCTTATAGTTGCTTAGATAGCAAACCCTAAGAATTTTTATCATTATCGTAGTTTAGAGTTATGATTTACCCTACCTCAATTAGTAGACAGAGGACCTAGATGGGTTATCATATACTACCTTGTGATCTAACCTACCTTGATTAGTAGATTGAGGACCTGGATGGTTTTATCACATGCTATAGTAATGAGTTAATGGCCATTAATATTGTAGTCTTGTAACGACCCAAATTTGTTAATAAGGCTTAGAGCATTGATTAGTGTGCCTGGAGGGCAATAAGTGAATTATTGTTATAATATGTGAATTTATGTGAATACATGATATAGATGCATGTTTAGTTGAATTAAATATGCATGTGGGCCCCGTTTGGATATTAGGGGTATGTTTGTAATTTTAGCTCGTTGAGGGCATAAATGTGATAAATGTGATATGTTTGAGATACATTTGTGTAGCATGATCCGAGACAGTTCTAGGGAGCCGTTGGTCACAAAGTCACAATGGGGTTGAGAATCCGACCTGGGGCAGGTCGAGGGGTATTATAGGTATCAGATGTTTTATGGGGTTATCGGGTTATGAAAATAAATATTTGGAGATATATTCAAGGATAGAATGTCTAGGAGAGAATATTGGGAAAAAAATTAATATTTTGGCCTCGAGGACTTAGCGGGACTTAATAGATGACTAAATTTCCCTTGGGTCAATTAAGGATAAAGGTTAAACTTAAGGGGTAGCTTGGTCATTTTGTAAGGATAACATTAGACTTAGATAACTCAAGAAACTACTGGAAATAAGTGAAAAGGAACAACTCTCAGCATTTCCTCTCTAGGTCGGTTCAACATTTCTCCCTTTGGTGTATGAGTTTGGGAGACTCTAATCAGAAATCCAAGGTTTGGAGCTTGAAGTGGGTGAGCTTTGAAGGTTGAGGAGCAAGAGAAAGCTAGGAATCACCAGCTGAGGTAAGGAGTTTAATTTTAAAATCCCTTGAGTTTTAATAGAATTATAGTTGGAACTATAAGCTACATGTGAACTAGAATTTTGAGTTAAGTTTGGTTGAGGGCTGAGTTTTATGGTTGCTTGAACTTGTTGTGAAGCTTAGATGGTGTGGTAGGGAGGTTCAAACTTAATTTTGAGTTTAAGTGTTGGCCTGAGGTGATTTCGGAAGTGATGGCTCGAAGAGAAAAGCAAGGAAAAATGGTGTTTTCTAGGTTTGGAGGCGAGGGCCGCGACCCTAGGAGGGGCATGCCGCGACCCGTGTGCACGCGAGGCCTTGAGAGGCCATGGAGTTTGAGGCACACCGCGGCACTTGGCCAAGCATGTCGCGGCCCATGTGTGTGTCCAGGGAGGTGTCTAGCCTCTGTTTTGAGGCTAGCCGCGGCGCTTGTGGGTGGGTCGCGGCCCTAGTTCAAGGTGCAGGGATTTTAGTGGGTTTTGACTTGGGAACTTAATTGCGAAGGCCCAGGATGGATTTTGTCACCCGGATTGATAGAATTCAAGGTTCCGGAGATTAGAATTGTGGTTTGAAGTTATTTATTGGATTAGAGTTTGATGGGTGGATATTGTTATGTGCTGTGATTAGGGCTTCGGTGAGGCTCGGACTAGGGAACTGTGCTCGGGATATCAGTGCTTAGAAAGCTCGAGACACAAGTAAGAAAACTACTGTTCCCATAGAGCTTGTGTTGCAGGGCTCGACCCTATTTGATTGTGTTGCGGGGCATGGCCCTTTGATTGAATTTATGTGTGTTATGATACTTGTGTTAGTATATTATGTGTATGTATTAATGATGGAACGGTGATGGCCGGAAATGGCGAAGGCCGGGAACGCTGAAGGCCGAGAATGGCAAGGGGCCGGGAGCAGCGTTTAGCATGTGTAGTGCGAGTTGCCAGGGTGAGACCCCAAGGGATACCTGGGATGTCCTTACGGTGTAGACCGCGCACCCAGGGCCTGGTAAAGCGCCTGGGACGGCATGGCCGTACATGTATGACCTGGTGTTGGCCTGATTTTGTATTAAGTGTTTGATATACATTTATTATCTGCTTGTGAGGGTTTTCTTGCTAGGCTTCGGCTCACGGGTGCTTTGTGGTGCAGGTAAAGGCAAAGGGAGAGTCGACCAACCTTGAGTATGGTGAGCGGGATGAGCGACGCGTATATGTCCGGTCTGTCTCGCTGTCACGGCCAGGGGTGTTTTGGAAGATGCTTGTACAAAAAAAAAACCTGAATTTTGTCGTTTAGTCAACTCTAACTAGATTTTTAATTGTAAATATTTCTAAACAGTGATTTTGGGATCCCAAACATTATATGTCTTATAATCTCTAATGAAAGGTTTATTTTCAAGTTTATGACTCTGATTATGTTTTTGTTATCCAGTAAATTAGCATTTGTGACGTGGCGAATAATTTACTGACACGTGGCTGATACCTGGAAGCATCTGCTAGAGTATCGACCAGGAGACACACCAGAAGCAGGACAAGCCAATCTTTGCCACGACCAGTCTGGTCGGTGATTCCGCTGGCAAAGCAACATTTATGGGAAGATCTTTGTGAATCCCGAATTTGTCTCATGCAATCTTCTGAATATCCCACTATTCAGGGGATAATATCTGTAACGATCTTTTGTAACCCTCCTTGAGCCTATAAATAGCAAGAGATAGCTCAAGGGAAGGGGACTTTTTGGGGGCTGGAAAATCATAGAGAGATAGAATTTCTCCTAGAAAACTTGTATTGCTTTATGTGAAGTGCTGAAACTCATTGAACCCAAGTTCTCTGATCACACTTCTGGTTTCATATCAATATAATTCTAAGTGGACGTAGGTCATTACCAGATCCTGGGGCCGAACCACTATAAATTGCTGTGTTTTCTTTACTTTCGTCATTACATTATTCTCTTTATATTCGTCCATATCATTCATATTTTGACTCCGTGTCAGTTGGCCAAATCGTGGGTCAACATTCTGGTGCTTTCATTGAGAGGACAATTCATTGCTGTTAAGGAAACTGATGGCGAAAGCAGGAAGGAAAGCTGGCCAGACTGCCGCCGCTGCACCGTCAAATCCACCACCTCCTCCTCCACCCGCAAGCATGGCGGAAGATGAGCCGTAACTAGATTTTGAAGAGGAGGAAATGGACGATGCGACGCTGAAGAGCACCCTGGGCGCGTTGCAAGAAGAATTGGCTAGTCTGAGGGCCAATCAAGAGACTGCCGCAGAAGCCATGGCAAGGCAGCAGCAGGAACTTGATCGTCAGCGGGCGGAGTTGAGCGAGAGACAAGCAGAGGTGGATCGCCGCCAGACCGAGGCCATGGCAGCCCTTGAAGCGGCCTTGCTGTTGGCCAGAAATCAGGCCGTGCCTGCCTTGCAGCCTAACCAACCTGAAAATGGTCCACCCCAGAGAGGTCCCAATCCTAGCCCACCAATCCATCCTTCAAGTCCGCAAAGGCCCGAACAGCCCCAGATGCCCCATGACGACGTCCCACTGGACCCCGAGGCAAATCCACCATCCCAAGATGCTCGAGGTAATCCCCCGCAGCAAAGGCAGAATAGGGCCGAGCGACAGCCTCGTAGTCCTAGACGCCGTGAGAATGATGGGCCACACCAAGCGAACAGAGGTCACTACCCTCCTGGTAACAGGAGGGACTCGGAGTTAGGCTCTGCGGTCCGTGGACCCCCACGGCATGATAATGCACGGGAACATCGCGACCAGCGCAGGCCACCCTCTAACGCTCGGGGCGTTTCTGCCAGAGACGGGAATAGAGGGAACAGCCAATCTTACCACAGCCAATCAAGGTTCAAAGATGGCCACGGATACAATGAGGCTGACTCAGGCAAGGGCAATGCTGATGGGAGGAACGGAAATAGAGGTAAAAGCAAGAGCCAAATACCTCAAGGTGACCAACCAAATAGACAAGATGCTGGGGGGCAACCCAGGCAAAATAATGTCTTCAACCGGCTCGGAGGTAGCGAGCAACGGAGAAGGGAGGAAGACCTAAGAGACATACTCAATGATCGTTGAGAGAAGCACGGTGAGAACATCCCCCCAGCAGCAGAGACCGTAGCTATTCCTACTGCATTGCAAGCCCAGATAGACGCACTGAATCAGGCTGTGCAACAACTGGTCGGGGGAAGGACCTCTTACATCGACCACGATAGAAGAAAAGGCACTCCTTTTGTCCAAAGGATAGCCAACGCAGAGACTCCCAGCAAGTTCAAGATGCCTACGCTCCCGAACTTTGATGGATACGGGGATCCCGTTTCGCATGTTAATAAGTTTGAAATCCAGATGGACATTCAGAAAGTGTCCGAAGACGCTCGGTGCAGGATCTTTCCTGCAACACTTTCTGAAGCCGCGCAGGAATGGTTTTTTAAGTTCCCACCTGCAAGCATAGTTTCCTGGGAAATGTTCGTAAGGGAGTTCTACGGACAGTTCTACGCGGGTCGTGTCCACCCGACCGAAGCAAACCAACTGGTCGAGATCCGCCAGCAGGACGGAGAGTCAGTGAAGGACTACGTCCAGCGATTTATGAGGGCGGCGGCTAGAGCAAAAATAGTAGGAGACGAAGGCAAGATGATGGCCATTACCGCAGGGGTAAAGCGTTGCTCTCCCCTCTGGAAGAGTCTCCGAAAGGAAGGAGTTAAAATGACCCAAGAGTTCTTGGATCGAGCCGATCGTTACATAAAACTCGAGGAAGCCATTGCTGACGATGGGAAACCCTTGAACAAGGATAAAAAGGCCGCCGAACCTTCCAAAGCCGCCAATGGTTCCAAACCTGATGGCAACGACAAAGGCCATAAAAACGGCAACGGTAATGGAAAAAATGGTGGGACACGGCCATATAACGAGCCTTCCACCTCCGACAATAAACGAGCCAAGGGTAATCGTTATGAACCTAGGTTCACTAACTACACTGCCCTCATCGAGTCTCGGGGAGAGGTTTACCAGGCCACAAGCTCTAGTGTGCCTTACAAGAAACCTGGGCCTATTCGAAAAGACATTTCGAAAAGAGACACCACCAAGTTCTGTCGTTACCATAATGACTACGAACATGATACTAATGAATGCAACCAGTTAAAAGACGAAATCGAGTTCCTTATAAGACAAGGACACTTGAGAAGGTACGTACGGGCCTCGGGAACTTCCCAACGAGAAGCTCCAGGTGGCAACGAGTAGGCGTCGACACGCCAGCACTCGCCACCATTACAGCCTGCCCCCGTAGCCGGGACGCTCTTGACCATCTGTGGAGGCCCGTACCTCGCAGGAAATAGCGGAAAGGCCAGAGAACGATATGCTCGAACTCTACGCCATGACCAGGACGTCGAGATGATGACTGTGGAGGACCGCGCGCCGAAAAAGGCTCGCTCAGAGGAGTACGGGATAACCTTCTCTGAGGGCGATGCCCAGCACATCAGGTTCCCACATTCCGATCCGCTGGTCGTGGATATCCAGATGGCCAATATGATGGTAAAAAGAGTACTGGTCGATACAGGAAGTTCAGTGAATATCCTGTATAAATCAACACTGGAACGCATGAAGTTGTCCGTAAAGGACTTGGAGCCCTGCAATCAAACCATATACGGCTTCTCTGGAGAAGGACTCGCACCAGCCGGAATGATCAAACTCCCAGTAACAACGGGTACAACGCCTGCTTCAAGAACACTACTCGCCACTTTTGTAGTGGTCGATTGTCCTTCAGCGTATAACGCCGTTATTGGAAGACCCATACTGGTTGAGCTGAGGGCCATCATCTCCATGTGGCACCTAGCCATGAAGTTCCCAATGGACGCAGGGGTAGGATGCGTTTTGGGAAACCAAAGGGAAGCCAGGGAGTGCTATAACGCCTCGATCACAAAGGCAAAAAGTGGAGCATCGAGGAGCGCTACCCCAGAACGATTGCAGATGACAGAAGATAGACAAACCCAATCAGGTGGTAAAGTCACCAAATAGGGTGTTGCCCAAAGTGAGGATATAGATTTGGATCCTCGCTTTGGGGATTTTGAAGAAAATGTCGGACCCATCGAGGACCTGGAAGAGGTCCAACTCGACGAAAAAGACCCAACCAGAGTCGTGAGGGTTGGGAAGAATTTAGAACCTACCACAAAGCAGGCACTGGTGAGATTCTTGCAAGAGAACCAGGAAGTTTTCGCCTGGTCGCATAAAGACATGGTTGGGATAGACCCTGCAGTAATCAGCCATGTCCTGAACATAAACAAAGCCTTTCCACCGGTGCAACAGAAAAGAAGGCTGCTCGATAAAGATAGATCAAAGGCCTTAAAAGAAGAAGTCGAAAGACTTAAAGAAAATGGGTTCGTCAGGGTAGCGTTTTATCCGTCGTGGGTCTCAAATCCGGTGTTGGTCCCCAAGCCTAACGGCAAGTGGCGGACCTGTGTGGATTTTACAGACCTCAATAAAGCCTGCCCAAAAGACTGCTTCCCACTCCCGAGGATCGACCAGCTAGTCGACGCAACTGCAGGACATGAGATCCTCTCGTTCATGGATGCGTATTTGGGTTACAACCAGATCAGCATGCATCCCCCTGACGAGGATCACACCAGCTTTCGGACCGATACGGGCTTGTATTGTTACAAAGTAATGCCCTTCGGACTGAAAAACGCAGGTGCGACTTACCAACGACTGGTCAACCACATGTTCAAAGAGCTAATTGGGATAAGCATGGAGGTATATGTGGATGACATGCTCGTAAAGTCCAAAAGGGCAGAAGGACATGTGAGGGATTTGCAGAGATGCTTTGATGTGTTGAACAAGTATCAGATGAAATTAAACCCCCTCAAATGTTCCTTTGGAGTCGGATCAGGGAAGTTTTTGGGGTTTATAGTAAATTCAAGAGGAATCGAAGCCAACCCCGACAAGATAAAAGCCCTGATCGACATGAAGTCGCCGAAGAAAATCAAGGATGTACAAAGCCTGACCGGAAGGATCGCTGCCCTGAGTAGATTCATCTCAAAATCAACTGACAAGTGCGTTCCATTCTTCAATCTACTCAAGGGAAATAAGAAGTTTGAATGGACGGAAGACTGCGAGCAAGCATTCCAAACCTTAAAGGCTCATATGTCGCAACCTCCCATCCTATCAAAACCAATCGAAGGAGAGACTTTGTATATTTATCTGGCGATTACCGAAGTTGCTGCTAGTGCGGTACTAATACGGGAGGAAGAAAGCGTATAGAAAGCTGTTTACTACGTCAGCAAAAGGCTTATCGGTGCAGAATTGAAATATCCACCGATCGAAAGATTAGCATATTGCCTAATTCTAGCCTCCAGAAAGTTGCGTCCGTACTTCCAAGCCCATCCTATCACAGTTCTGACCGACCAGCCCCTTCGGCAAGTCCTCCAAAAACCTGAGGCGGCTGGACTACTGTTAAAATGGGCGGTCGAATTAGGACAGTTCGATGTAACTTATTCACGTCGAGCAGCAATAAAAGGGCAAGCCTTGGCCGATTTTATTGCGGAGTTCACCGAACTCCCCAATAGTGAGCTGTGCAAACAGCCTGACGCGCCCATGCCTCAAGACGAGACTCCTTCGTGGAAGCTATTCACGGATGGATCATCCAATGAATCCCATGCTGGAGCGGAAGTGATATTGATAACGCCCGAAGGGCATCGATTTCACTGCGCAATCAGGTTTGACTTCGCAGCGTCAAACAATGAAGCAGAATACGAAGCGCTCCTCGCTGGACTGAGAATGGCCAGGGATATGAGTTTAAAAGCGCTCGATATTTACAACGACTCTCAGCTGGTCGTGAATCAGGTCTTGGGAGAATATCAAGCGCGAGGATTAAAGATGATGGCCTACCTTAACAAAACGAAAGATTTGCTAGCCCAGTTTACAAAGTACACCCTCCAGCAGATTCCGCGAGACCAAAATTCGAATGCAGATGCCTTGGCCAAACTCGCAAGCGCTAAAGATGCTGATACCTTGAACATAGTCCCAGTAGAGAGATTAAGTAAACCAAGCATTGATGTGGCCGAAGCCAACATGGAAATTCGTACAGAAGATACATGGATGGCGCCTTACCTGGAGTATCTGACAAATGGGACATTGCCAGCAGATAGAAACAAGGCCAGAACTCTGCAAAGGCGGGCTGCTAGGTACATTCTGCTCGACGGTGTTATGTACCGAAGAGGATATTCAATGCCACTGCTCAGGTGCATTACATCAGAAAAAGCTAAGGAGCTCATGAAAGAGGTGCATGAAGGCTTCTGCGGAGATCACGCTGGGGGGCAGAGCTTGGCGAAAAAAGTTCTCAGACAGGGCTATTTCTGGCCAACAATGAACGAGGATTCAATGGAGTACGTACGAAGGTGTGATAAATGTCAAAGGTTCTCCAAAATCCCACGAGCAGCTCCAAACGAGCTAAAGCAGATGCAGAGCCCGTGGCCTTTCGCAATATGGGGAATAGACTTGATTGGGTCACTGCCAACAGGAAAATGAGGAGTAAAGTACGCAGTTGTGGCAGTCGATTACTTCACAAAATGGGTCGAAGCTGAACCACTCGCAACTATCACGACCAAGAAAGTTCTCGACTTTGTCATCAAGAACATTGTATGCCAGTATGGTTTGCCTAGAAAGATAGTATCAGACAACGGGACCCAATTCGACAGCGACCTGTTCACCGATTTCTGCGAGAGGCACGGAGTTATTAAGAGTTTTTCTTCAGTCGTGCACCCCCAAGCAAATGGGCAAGTCGAAGCTGTAAACAAAACCCTCAAGGACACCCTGAAGAAAAGGCTTGAAGAAGCTAAGGGAGCGTGGCCAGAACAGCTACCTGAAGTCCTCTGGTCGTATAGAACATCTCATCGAACAGCGACAGGGCATACCCCATTTTCTCTAGCCTACGGATATGAGGCAATGTTACCTGTCGAGTTAGATCCCCCCTCACATCGGCGTTTGACTTACGACCAGGACGCGAACAGCCAGTTGATGATGGAGTCCTTAGACTCGATCGATGAGATAAGAGAAAAATCTCAACTCTGAGTTGCTGCTTACCAGCAAAAAGTCGCCCGGTACTTTAACTCCAAAGTTAAAGAAAGAAAATTCAACGTCGGAGATTTGGTGCTACGACGAGTTTTCTTAAATACCCGCAACCCCACTGCTGGCGTGCTCGGACCTAACTGGGAAGGACCTTACCAGATTGAAGAAGTCCTTCACCCAGGTACCTACAAACTTGCACGCTTAAATGGAGATCTCGTTTCGCGCTATTGGAATGGAGAACACCTGCGCAAGTATTATCAATAAACAGCCCTTCTTAAAGGACTAGCTTGTTTAAATTTTTCTTTTAATTTTTACAAGTTTTGCAAGGAGGGTTAGCCACGATGTATGGCTAACTGCTCGTATATGTAAGATTCTGTTTCAGAATCACTCGTAAAGACATGTTAGTCCATTTTTAATACGAGATTATAAGGGACTGTGCTCAGCCAGTCATTATTGCCAACCTTTTGTGAATTTACATTTGCAAGTATTTGTTCATTACGTGTGTTGTTTTGCTGTATCACAAGTATCATTTTTCCACACGAACAGGAATGTTCGAACAGGCCATGGTCAAGGCAAGTGACCAAAGACCTAAAGCTCCTCGATCACTTGGGGGGCATATAAGGCACATCGATAGCAAAGCATACTCTCAAGGTATGTAAACACATGAACAAAATGAGTGAAAGCATGCTACAGTACTTAGAGTATTTTTCAAAATTTATGTTTTGTTAAATCATGCCAAAGTACTATGCTAAGTTCGGTCATACGGACAAATGTTATAATAAGTAAAAATATTATAGCACCAAGAGTTAAGCTTTTACACCGCAAGCATTGCTGCTTGGATGTAACTGTTCAAATAAAAAAGATTTACTGCCCGTGCAGCAAAGTTTAAAAAGAAACTATTGTCTTTACATCACGACCCGTGGGTCGCATGTTCAAAAAGAAAGAAAAATAGTTAATAAAAGTTAAGAGGCCTGGGGGGCAGGAGGGTCCTGGGCAGCATCCTGGTCAGTCACTTCCTCGATGGTTTCTTCTTCCAAACCAACGACGCTTGGGGTTGCAGGAGTCGCAGCTCTTGCCTCCTCTTCAGCCAGTTGAGCAGCGCACCAGGCCAACTCCGCAGCTCTGACTTCCTCTGAAGGTAGCTAAAGTCAGCACCCTGATTGTGTTTCCAGAAGTTATAGAAACATCGGAGTGTGGTCCTTTTGTACTTTTCCAGATTCTTGGAGTTGTCAAGCTCCAACTGCTGCACCTTGCCCTCGAGAGTGGCAATAGTCTCGTCCTTAGTCTTGACTACCCCCTCCAGATGCTTGATTTCGCGGAGATGAGTTTTGTTGTACGACCGGTACTCTTCCCTCAGCTTAACCGCTGCATCTTTTGCAGCTTCAGCCGCGGACAGTTTGGTCACCGCTGCATCCCTCTCTCGGACCACCGTCTCCAACTCCTTAGCATGCTTAACCTCAGCAGCCGAAAGCTCCTCGGCCGCCTTCACCTGATGTTTCTCGAGAACTTTAGCCTCGACCTGCTCAAAATAAGCCTGGGCTCGGGTACGAGCAGTAGTGGCAGAAAGTAAGGCCTGTGAACGAAAGAAAAAGAAGTTAGGACTTATCACGGGGTCTAAAAAAACTAAAAGACTTAAAGAATAAAGAAACACTTACGTTGGAGATCTCGTTCAGAGCCCTGTTCAAGATCTGGTCGACCGGTAGCTCTTCAGCTTGGATCATGGCGGTCCCAACACGCTCACCTTTGCCTATGCGTTCAAGTCGGTCCTTAGCGGATCGGATGGCACGGCTCACGAGCCTGGCCCCATGGGCCTCTTCGCGAGAAAGCTGCTCCCTAGCAGGCGCAGCTGGAGGATTGGACCGAACAGGAGTGTTTTGCTGTTCAGAAGGAGCTGGAGGAGGGGTAGGAGTTCGCCCAGTTGGCGCAGGACTTTGCCCAGTTGGTGTACCCTGAGGAAGGTCTTCTGGTCGACTCTTCTTGGCTGAAGGGCCTTGACTGGTTTCACCAGTTCGCTTCTTTGACCTCCGTTGAAGTTGAGGGACTTCCTCTTCCTCTTCCTCTTCGGCCTGGTACATGTCAAAAATGTTGGGAGTCGACATATCTGCATGAAAATAAACACAAGAGGTTAGTAAGGGAAGAGAAAGGTGAAAGTAAGTAATACAACAGAAAGAAGATAATAAAGTGAATACCCGAGCTACAACTACTGGTCGCTACACTATTGACTCTATTAATCATATACTCATTTTCTGGCATGAAGAAGTCTGGCCCTAGATTTGGAGCATATGTAAAGTTACCGTCCCCGTCAAACATATGACAGGGAATTGGCAAACCATTTAAAAGCGAAATAACGTTACCATTGTCATCAGAAGACTCTCCCAAGTCAACAACAAGCTCTGTGGCTTTTTCTTTCCCCTTGCCTTGGGGAGCAGAAGGCCTTTCTGCAGAAGGGCTGCCCGTGGGTTCCCTGATCGTAACTCCTGTAGGCCTCCTCCTGGGAGAAGGCACAGGAGGTTGCTGCTCGGGAACCCCCTCGGTAGTGGCTTCGTCCACCACAGACCCTCTATTTTCATGGCGAGGAGCTAGGAGGCCAGATGACCTCAAGTTCTTTTCAATGATCAGGGCCTTGACGCTTTTCGCTGCATCAGACATCCTGGCCAGAGCATTGGACCTCAACACCATGTCTGGTGTTGGAGTCGGACGTAACCAGGGGCCTGAAAAACAGGTCAAAATTGAGAAAAAATGAAAGAATATGCTCTGGGGAAAAGTATCGACCAGCGAAAGACAAGCTCTTACCTCCTCTCGCGAAGGCCAAGTTGTTACTGGCTATGTTCGGAGTAAAGAAGTACTCCTTATTATAATGCCCCACGTTCGAGACATGAGTAGTACCACTCAGGAACGTCCGGCCGGTTTCCTGGTGACAGAAGTGAAAAAAGCCCGTCCCGTTGTGCTGAGGATTGGACTTGAGGTCGAAGAGGTAGTTAACCTCATGAGGTGAAGGTTCTGGCCATTTATTAAGTTTGTACAGGACATAGAGTGCAGCCAACATCCTATATCCATTGGGGGTTATTTGAAAGGGAGCGACGCCGAAATAATTGGCCACCCCTACAAAGAAAGGATGAAGAGGGAGATAAGCCCCCGCTTCAATGTGATACCGGGACCAGGCGCTGTTCGCTCCTCCTGGACGGTTAGCCCTCTGGTCCGCAGTAGGACGTGTAATGGTTACCCCCGTAAGGGGGAATTTTCTGAAGCAGTTGGCGACCATCCGAGGGGTCATCGAACTGGCTGGGGGAGTGTACCACTCGACATCAGGCGGATTCCTATGACGAGGACGAGCCCTAGTTTGGATATTAGGGTCAGGAACAAGATTCTCTCGACCACTGGTCGAGGGAGCCCCCGCCTGCAAGCCAGGCTGGGCAGGAGAAGTAGGGTTACTTTCAGATTCGGGCCTTTTCTTGCCAGAAGACTTTGAACGGGCCATTGGAGGAGAAGGATGTGGTCTGGAAGAGGCTCGTGAGAAAGGTATCTGGTGAATGCGATCAGTTGGTTATTCTTCTCCCTCGAGCAGCTGGGCGAGGAGGTCGTCGTCGATGGGTCTCTCACCTCCCCACAAATCTGGCATTAAAATCTGCAAACAAAAGAATGGGGAGGTGAGGTCAGAGGAGTCTAGAAGGCTTTTAGAATAACGCTGGTCGAGTATAAAAGCTAAGCCTTTATACAACAGCATTCAAACAAGAAACTAAGTCTTTCTGTGCAAACAGTTTAAAAAACGGATCAAAGGGTGAAAGTGAAAAGTTTTCCTGAAAAGCTTTTTCGACTCTCCTTAGGGCGGGAAAAATTATTTTCATCTGGCTTAAAAATCGAAATGCTACTTCAATTTTACGTCCTAAAAAGCACTGATCCTGGGTTTTAAACCAACTCATAAGCCTACTCTGCCTACAAAAACATTCTATCTACAGGCGCTTAAAAATCCAGAAGCCAAGAGACTCAAACAGTACACCATTAAAAAAGCATGCACCACGAGAAATTAGAAGCATGAGGTTTCAAGAAACTTACCAGGGAAAATGGTCGTGAAGGTGGAAGTGAGAACTTCGGGAGTCAAGGAGCCCACCGTCTGAGTCTTGAAAACACAAGAGAACGTTCGCCGGAGAAGGTAAAGCTCTGGTTTTTAGGGTTTTTCGGCGGAGTAGTGGCGTGCGTGAAAAGGAAAGAAATGGCTCTAGTGATCTTATATAAGTTTGTCTTTGATATTCAAAAGGCGTGGTCATTAATTTTCCTTTTTCGAAGTATGGGGAAACGTGATGGCCGTCAAAAGTGTTTCTGGGGAACTAAAAAGCCATGATTAGACAGGAGTGGTTTGCTTTTTTCAAGAACACACGAAGGGTCCTAACACGTCAGGAGGGGTTACCGAAGAGTCATTCGTTCAAAGTTTATTTACTGTTCGTAGTAAATAAACTTTGGGGGGCAAATGTTATCCAGTAAATTAGCATTTGTGACGTGGCGAATAATTTACTAACACGTGGCTGATACCTGGAAGCATCTACTAGAGTATCGACCGGGAGACACACCAGAAGCAGGACAAGCCTATCTTTGCCACGACCAGTCTGGTCGGTGATTCCGCTGGCAAAGCAACATTTATGGGAAGATCTTTGTGAATCCCGAATTTGTCTCATGCAATCTTCTGAATATCCCACTATTCAGGGGATAATATCTGTAACGATCTTTTGTAACCCTCCTTGAGCCTATAAATAGCAAGAGATAGCTCAAGGGAAGGGGACTTTTTGGGGGCTGGAAAATCATAGAGAGATAGAATTTCTCCTAGAAAACTTGTATTGCTTTATGTGAAGTGCTGAAACTCATTGAACCCAAGTTCTCTGATCACACTTCTGGTTTCATATCAATATAATTCTAAGTGGACGTAGGTCATTACCAGATCCTGGGGCCGAACCACTATAAATTGCTGTGTTTTCTTTACTTTCGTCATTACATTATTCTCTTTATATTCGTCCATATCATTCATATTTTGACTCCGTGTCAGTTGGCCAAATCGTGGGTCAACAGTTTTAATCACACTTTTGTCCTAAAATCTCGATTAGCGAGTTAGTTGCACATTTTAAACTCACTTAGTAACGGCTCTAAGGCAGTAGGGCGTTACAAGTCCTATATGATATATGTTTTTATAGTCATATTTTTTTTTTATAGTATATGTTTATGATATAGTCTTATGTTTATGATTTATGATATATGTTGTTAGTAGATTTTCCTTGCTGGGCATTAGGCTCATTCCTTTCTTTTTAGAGTGATGTAGGAAAATGAATATGGAAGGCGGGAATGATTCGTGGCAGCTTGGCATGTTTGTTGAGGATGAATGGACTGATGGAAGATCGAGGATGACATTGTTTAAAGTCTTTTGAATTATGTTCTTATGTATTTCTGCACTTAGTTTTTAACGATTGATTTAAGTTTATGTTTTATGTTTTTATGTACTAAACAATGGATACCCATACTGTATTTTATATTTTATACTTTACTTTGTATTTTGCACAATATTTTGGGTTTTAAATAAAGATATGTTATTTCTTATGTATGTATTCAAATTAGTAGTTATGTTTAGTAGTTTTTAATGGTCTGAAGTCTAGAATTAGTAGGGTCATTACAGATACCTACGACATTAAGATCAAAGTTGAGGGCCTTGATAGCCCAATAAAATTTATGCTCGAGCTCGACAGGTAGATGATAGACTTTTCCAAAGACAAGCCGACAGGGAGACATCCCACCAGGGGGTTTGAAAGCAGTGCGGTATGCCCAAAGAGCGTTTAGAAGACGTGTAGACCAATCCTTGCAGTCGAGATTTACCGTCTTTTCCAGAATGTGTTTTATCTCCCTATTGGCTAACTTAACTTACCCAGTAGTCTGTGGATGATAGGCATTTTCAACTTTATGAAGTACACCGTACTTACGCATAAGAGCCTCAAAATATCTGTTGCAAAAGTGCGTGCCTTGATCATTGATGATAGCGCGAGGAGTACCAAACCTTGATAACACATTTTCTTTCAAGAATTTGACAACGGTAATGTTATCATTGGTTTGACATGGTACAACCTTGACCCATTTTGAAACATAATCCACAGTGAGAAGAATGTAAAGGTAGCCAAAAGAAGGTGGAAATGGTCCCATAAAATCTATCCCCCAATAATCAAATATTTCAATAACGAGAATTGGGTTCAAGGGCATCATGTGTCGACAAGACAAGGAACCTAACTTTTGGCACCTTATACAAGAACAACATAAACCATTGGTATCTTTAAACAAAGTGGGCCAGTAAAGACCACATTGTAAGATTTTTGCAGTAGTTTTCTTCACATAAAAGTGACCACCACAAGCATCATTATGGCAAAAATTCACACACTAGACACCTCATCGTCGTGGATGCATCTTCTCATGATTTGGTCGGGGAAATACTTGAATAAGTATGGGCTATCCCAAAAGAAATTGCGCACCTTGACCAGAAATTTGCGTTTATCTTGTGAACTCCACTCAGAAGAAAGTTCATCTGTTACTAAGTATTTAAAAATGTGTGCATGCCATGGTAACTTAGTAACATAAAGCAATTTTTCATTGGGGAAATCATCATGAATAGGTGGACCATCAGCGGGATCGCTGAATTCAAGTTGGGAGAAGTGGTCCGCGACAACATTTTCAACACATTTCTTGTCTTTGATCGTTATATCAAATTCTTGCAAGAGAACGATCCACCGTATTAATCGTGCCTTAGTATCCTTTTTGGAAAGGAGATACTTAAGGGCGGAGTGATATGTGAAGATCATAATAGGGGACCTAATAAGATAAGCTCAAAATTTGTCAAGAGAAAAGACCACTGCAAGCAACTCTTTTTCAGTAGTGAAATAGTTCATTTGAGCACTATTGAGAGTTCGACTTGCATAATAGACAACAAAGGATTTATCATTCTCTAAAACACATGTTTCTAAGATAAATGAACTATAATCATTACCTTTTATTTTTCGTTGATAGAAACTTAAGGCAATCCTGTTTCCAATGTCCCTTCTCTTTGCAGTGAAAACACTTACCTTTACCTTTCTTGTTTTTCTTGTTCTTCCCCTTAGGCATCTGTACACTCGCCTTTGCAGGCTTGGGGTTGTTGATTTGTCCACCCTTCCTCTTGTTTCCAGCTTTCGAAGACGAAGCTGGATGAGCTTCAACCTTAGCTAGATCAGCAGCAACATCAGTAGTCTTATTTTCACTTCCTTTACTAGGTCCACCCATGACAGGTTCAATAATCTAAAGTTCGTTCATGAGCTGTGTCAGACCATAGTTGAGTTGAGCACGAACGTGCAAACACGGTGCCATATGAGAATTTACGGTGCCATCACGAACGTGCAGAGATGGTGCTATCCAAGCATTTATGGTACCATCACGAGCATTGACGGTGCCATCACTAACGTGCGGACACGGTGCTCGTTCTGGGGATTCCTCAATCATGACGAACTCAGAGTTGTCACCAATCAACTCTATGTTGATATTCTGCTTCCAATTAAGGAAGTTTTCTCCAGTGAGTTTCTCCATCGAAAGTTGAGAAAGGATGGGAGTAGACACAGACACTACTTAGCTTAAAACTACAAATTACCAATAAACTAGAAATCAATCACATTTTCTCAATAAAACTTCTATTCACACATATTTCAAGAAATAACACAACATATACAAAAAATATGTAAGATATGAGAAAAAATACCAAAAACAATCATATCTCTATTTCTTTAGGTTTTTAACTAATCTATGATATCCTTGTCCCGGTTGGCGAGAGTCAAAAATACCATTAGTTAAATAGAGTTGTAAACTCATTTAATAACGGACACCACTATTAACAACCTACTATTCGAACAAAATAAGAAAACAAAATCTCTTATTTTATGAGCTAGACCCATGGTTTCGATAATCATAGATTTAGTCCTAGTAGTCACCGTAGGGGTGAGTCTAGTAGAATTTGACCTATAATTATCTATCTTTCGAGATCTAACCTTGTCAAAATAACTAATGAACACCTTCCCATAGGGGGGCGAATCAAAACGCCTCGAGGCCCCATTAAGCTATTGACTATGTTAAATCAACAGTGGAGATCGAATAAAAATCTTAAAATAAGCTCATTATTAAAATAAAAATAGTATTTTTATTATTTATTTTTAGAAAATTAATGACTATGGTTTTCCAAAAAAAAATTAAACAAATTAAATTTTTAAAACCAAAGTCCTAAAATTTCCTATTAATTCTAAAGTGTCACATTGAAACAAATTCAATTAATTTAGAATTAATTTGTTGTTAATCAATATTTAGGTTTAACTAATATAATTAACCTATACAATTAAGTCCAACTCAAGTAAATGAGCCTTAACAATTGGGCTTGTATGGAGGAGGGCTGGGTCCAGTATGTTGTTCCCACTATAAAGGCCCCCTATCTTCCATACAAGTTCCAAAAGACAGGAATTTAAACATTCATTTTATTAATTGTTAATTGATTAGGCCCATTATAGTCATGCAAAGCAAATGAGCCTTCACAAGTGGAATCATCCACAAGAGAGGAATTTAAACTTTACATTTTCTAATAGGCCCAAATAAAACCTATCATTTTATGAATATTTTATTTGGCAAAATCCATATATTTAACAAACATATGAGCCACTATATGCATCTAAGCCCAATTGCAAAAATGCCACATATAGTGCAAATAGACATGTTATAATTGGATGGGCCTAATCATGTTACTATATGAGCAATTCTATGAATTTATGCAAAAATACTACAATTAATTTCATTTGCAAAAATACCACAATTAATTATCTAGAATTTTTCAAAAAATTCAAATTAATTAAATTTTTTACAAAAAATAAGTCAATTTAAATGAAATTTATCAACAATTAACAATAGTTAATTTAAATTTCATTTATCAACAATCAACTTGGTTTTTGGTTAATTTGAAAAAAAATATTAATTTAATTTAAATAGGATTTATCAACAATTAACCAAAGTTAATTTAAATCCTATTTATTAAATTTTTTTTTATTAATTAGCTGAAAAAATGATATTTTTCAAAATTTAACAAATTTTAAATTTTAAAATCAATATCTTAACTATTTTCCAAAAATATCTTGTGTTGTTTCAACTGTTAGCTAATATTTTAACCATTAAAAAAATATAGATAGTTATAACAATCCTAAAATATCTCAAAATAGTTAAACAAATTCAAATATCCATAAAAATATCTAACTAACAATATTCAAATTTCAAATAATTTAAATATTAAAAACTATAGAATAAAAAGATATTTATATTTTCAAATAAATATTTAATAAAAATATCAAGAATTTAAAAGAAAATATCTTAAATATCTGATATCTTAATTCTAATATTTTAATATATTAAAATATTTAAAATTAATTTGTTAGTCTATTTTTAAATTTGAATTTGAATCTTTATAGAAAATATCTAATTATTTAAATCTCAACGAACAAAAATATCTTATTTAAATTTTTTTTAAATGATAAAACAAAAAATATATTTTTGGTTTTGATTATAAATAATAAATTTCCACAATTTTAATTTTCAAAATTTTTTTGGATGAATAGTACGCGTGGTACTGTTCACAGGTTACTGTTCATCGCGTGGCATGCGAGCGCGTGCATGGCAGCCAGGCAAAAATTTTCGAATTTTTTTTGTGTGTAATTTTTCAAATCAAAATAATTTTCTAATTAATTTTTAACATGTTTTACACAAAATAAATCATATATAAAATTAATATTATAGAAAACACAACAAAATAACCTAAAATTGCTAAAAATCACATAAAATCAATATGCTTCATAAAAATATGAAAACCATCAAATTATTCAAGCATATCATATAATCCAATTTTAAACATGTTCATGCATGAAAATAAAAATTACCAAAGGCTTTGATACCAGTTGTTGGGAAAACTTATACATGACATTTATTTATTTTCATGTAGATTTAATATTAAACAAATTAATATGAGATAACCTGTAACATGTTTCTAAAATTGAATTCAAAGAGAAACAAAGACAAGAATACTTACAGTATACATAGCGGAATGAAAGAGTCATTCCTTCAGTTTCTCTAACTCTTGTATCCTCTCTGTCGCAGAGTTTTATCAAGAAACTGAATCGATTTTCTATTTTCTTTATAGCCTTCCAATGTATCCTTAGAATCACCTCACCTAGACTAGTGTGAGTAATTCTCAACACATGAGATAGATATAGAGAGAAGAAGAGAAAATAACAAAGAGGCTTAGAAAATGACTTGTGTTTAGAGAGAATCTAAAACTATCAGAAAACCAGTGATAAAACTTCTGTTTTGACTTCTCTTTAAGCACTCCTTTTATAGACTCAATTAGACCATTTACTTTAATTAAAAAATCAATAAAAGAATAGCCATTTTAAAGCCCTAGGTCGAAATTATCATGGGCTTTAGGCCCGTGAAATTTCTCATCTGATTATAAGCCCATTAGACTTAAAATCAAGGCCTATATTATTTTCTATTGATTTAATTAATTAAATAATTATTTAAATACTTCATCAAATTAATTATTTATAATTTGAACCTTGATTTAAACTTATTTATTAATTTAGATACCAATTTATCTTGATTAATAAATCTGCCATGATTTCTCTTTTCTTCTCAAAATTACACAACTCTATGAAACTATCCAAAATTGACCTGGTCAACTTTAATAATTCTAATTGATAATTAAATCAATTAATTGAGACTATCTAGATGATTTTATCCAAGGCACAATGGGGACCATGGGCCTATGAAATCAAGCTCCAATAAGTTATCATAAATCTAACAAATAAATTTACTAACTTATTAATTCCTCGTGACTCCACTATAGACTCGGAATTGCACTCTTGAATTCATAGAACGCTCTATAACAAATATAGATACGCTATTAATTATCCATCGTTACAACCATAATTGTCACTCAATCCTCTATAGATGGTTTACAATGAGATAGGACTAAAATATCGTTTTACCCCTCATTGTATTTTATCCTTAAAACACTTAGTTCCTTGTAAATGATATTTCAGTAAACTAATTTAATTATTGAAATGAGATCTATATCATTTAACACCTTGAACCAAACCAAAAGGAAACCATCGTTTCACTTCTTCATCAGAAGCTATAGATGTTCATATCTATGATTATCACTCCCACTCAATTATACTACCGAGTTCCCAAGATGTAAGTATGGGCTAGTCCGTAGGGTAAGTTGGTAACGAACAAGTCGAAGAACTCAAATAATACAATCAATTAGAATACTAACCACTCAGAATTGAGATTGAATTGACCTATGGTCAACTATATGATATGACTAGAATAGATAATAGCTGTATGTTTACTTATCTTATCAACTGTCAATATCAGTCCTGTCCGATGTAACAAATACATCCGTTCTTATCTACTTTGCTAATGTTCTGGAAAGAACATAACACTGTAATGTGTAAGTAGATCATATCGTAGATTGACAAGTCAATGTAAATCCAGTGTATTGACTAATATTAGGACTAACTTATTTTGAACATATATTCATATTTATATTCCATTGTGATTACGTCACTATAAATAAGATTAGCTATATGCTAAGGATTTAATAGAAGTTTATATTAAACAAATAATTATGAAAATAAAACATGTGAGCAAAGTGATTGACCAAGTCAAAAAATGATTTCTGTTCTTTTATTGATAATAAAATGAGATTACAAAGAATTTGGGTTTTAATTAGGGCATAAAACCCCAACATCCCCTCCCTTCATTGTCCTAACATAGTTCCCACAACAAAGTTGTTAATGTCACACATAATTTCGAAAGGAAGATTCCAATCGGGTGATTGAATGATGGGAGCGGAAGTGAGTGAGGTTACAAGTGTTCGGAATGAATCTTCACACTTTGGTGTCCACTCAAAGATGGCATCCTTGGCTAGGTGGTTGCATAATGGACGAGAAATCATTGAATTTTTTTGTATGAACCTCCGATAAAAACCAGCATGACCAAGTAATGACCAAATGTCTTTGACTGTCTTAGGGGTAGGAAATTTCGAGTTGAGGTCAATTTTAGATTGATAAACCTCAATCCCTCTTTTAGAAATAATGTGGCCTAAGACTATGCCAGAAAATACCATGAAATGACACTTTTCCCAATTAAGCACAAGGCATTTCTCAATGCATCGTTTTAAAATGACTTCAAGGTTGAGAAGGAAAGTATCAAAAGATTTTCCAAAGACGGTTAAGTCATCCATGAATACTTCCATAGATTTTTCAATCATGTCACTGAAAATACTCATCATGCATCTTTGGAAAGTAGTTGGTGCATTACACAACCCAAATGGCATACGCCTGAGAGCATAAGTGCCAAAAGGACAAATGAAAGTAGTCTTATCTTGATCCTCTAACACAATATCATTTTGGTAATAGCCTGAATAACCATCAAGAAAGCAATATAAAGGATGACCAGCTGCACGCTCAAGGATTTGATCAATGAATGGGAGCAGAAAATGATCTTTGCGGGAGGAGGCATTTAATTTTCTATAATCAATGCACATACACCATCCCGTCGCAGTTCTTGTGGGGACAAGGGCCCCTTTTTCATTTTGAACAATGGCGACACCCGATTTCCTTGGTACTACCTGAGTGGGACTAACCCATTTGCTGTCGGCCACTGGATAAATGAAACCAGCATTTAGTAATTTCATAACTTCATTTTTCACGACTTCTTTCATTGTAGGGTTAAGCCACCTTTGAGGATTTCTTTGAGGGAAAGCCTCGTCCTCCAAATTGATTCGATGGGAGAAAATTAAAGGGATAATGTTGTAACACCCTACTACCCAGGGGCCGTTACTCTGTGCATTTTAAACGGTGCTAAACTTGCTAAACGAGTCATTTGGCCATAATTGTGTAACTAAAAGTGATTAACACTTTATGGTTAAATTTTTTTGGTCAAAGATACAACGTTTCACTAAAACGTTTACTATATACATTGGGATCCCAAAATATATTTTAAAGGTTAATTACAATAAAAGATTTACAACCTATCGACCTAAGCGACAAAATAGGGTTTGACCCTAGTTCCTCTTTAAACCCTCAACCGTGGTGGTCGAGCAGCCGCTTATGTACACATCGTCACCTAAGCTCTCCAACTAAAGGATGGTCTAACTTTCTTTTACCTTTACCTGCACCACATAGCACCAGTGAGCCGAGGCTCATCAAGAAAACTTAAACATGCTTATAAGAAGATAATAACATGTCACCAAATCATAATAAGCATGCCTAGTAGTAATAAACCTATTCACGCATGCAAGTAGGTACAAATAAATAATTGTGGAGTTCTGCGCTCTGAGTAGATGACTAATAAGTCTCTCTCTCTGAGGTAGGTGACTAATAAATCTCTCTGAGGTAGATGACTAATAAGTCTCACCATGAATAGATGACTAATAAGTCTCTTTCTGGGGTAGATGACTAATAAGTCACTCTCTGAATAGATGACTAATAAGTCACTCTTTGGATAGATGACTAATAAGTCACTCTCTAAATAGATGACTAATAAGCCACTCTCTGGGGTTTTGCACCCCAAGCCATGTGACGTTTCAGTCATTTGAGCCTTTTTGGTCCTGGCTCTAAGTAACTAGTCTTTAGACTAGACAAGTGCTTTAGTTTTCTTCAACCAATAGGTCAATCAAGCATTTGATGCTCATGTTGATTAGATCTAATCATTTTAGCATGCGTTAAACACGCTATGTAATGCCCCGAAATCCCTAATGTGGTTTAATGGCTGGGTTAGTAGGTCGGGAGAGCCATAACTGTTTAATTATGGCATTAAATGAATATATGCATGTTTATGTGAATTATATTATCATATGATGTTAAATGTAAGCATGTGGGTCCACATTTCATGACAGGGCGTAATTGTATATTTGTATGCATGTCGGTGATATATTGTTGAGGCCACATTATCATGTGGATTTGTTCGAGCTATTCGGCATGAGACGATCTTTGAATATTAAGTAGCGGTTTAGTCATTGCGAGATTAAGTTCGAGGCTCGGGGTGAGTCTCGAGATATTTTAATGATTAGAGCGTTGCCGGGAATAAAAGGGTAACGGGATATGAATTATCGGTATTTGGGAATATTGAGAATAACGGGAATTGGAGGATGTTAATTATAATTAACGAAATAGGTGAAAGATGATGATTTTACCCTTGGGAGACTTTGGAAGCTTTTATTTGACCTAGGGGCATTAAGGTCATTTGGCTTGTGATATGTATGACTTAGTTGGCTATAGAAACATTTATAACTAAAAACAGAGCAAGGTTTCTTCTTCACATACATCATCTTCCCTCTATCTTCCTTTGAAGTTTTTGGTCCCAAATTGAAGAATCAAGCTAGGAAATCAAAGCTTGGAGGTTATAGATTTAGTTCATCCATTGAGGAGGATTCAAAACCAGCTTGAGGTAAGAAATTGTCCATGAATTTTAAGTTATACTATGTTTTTCTTTTAGTTTTCAGCCTATAGACTTTGATGTGGATAGTTGGAATTAATGGGAGTTTTTGTGTAAGATTGATTAGGTTTTGATGAGGGTGTGATGTAGATGAGGTTTAGGGGTTGAATTGGATGTTTTGGTAAGGTTTGGGATTGGTTTGGAAGGTTGGCTTCAAGAGGAATCGCAAGGAGGGAAAATCAAAGGTGTTGTTGGTCTGAAGCTGGTGCCCCAGCGCTATGTAGGGCAGAGAATAGCCCTCTCTGTTTCTAGAGCAGCGCCCCAGCGCTAGTTGGCAGCGCCTTGGTGCTAGGTCAATCTCAGGGGATGTTATTGTTAGGGCTCAGGATGGTTTTTAAGGCTCGGGGGTTGGTTCCTTTACCCCTTTTGAGTAGATTGGGAGTCCCGTGAGTGAGGGATTGATCTCGGGAGTGTGGTTTATATTGTGAACCATTCATGGATTTACTTTATTAATGGTTTCCAATTGGTTATGACTAGGTGATTGCTAAGGAATCTAAAGGTTGATCGTTCTCAAGGGTCGTTCTTATATTATTTCTCGCTCGAACCTGAGGTAAGAAAACTGCACCCTGTCTATATGAAATGCATGATTGTTGTTGAGGTATGTTGGTTGATAAATGTGGACATTGATTGCATATTAAAAGCTATTGTTTACTTGTATATGGTACTGACTAGTCAGGGATACTGACCTAAGAGTCAGAAACGGCATAAGCGTCCTGAACGCAGGGCCGAATGAAGATTAGATCTAATCGATATTAGCGTTGAATGACTCTAAGGCATTAATGCTGGACCGACCCTAAGGTCGATGAAACCTATAAGCGCTTGGCTAGTCTAAGACTAGTTACTCAGAGCCAGGGCCAAAGGCCTAGGTGACTGCTTGCCACATGGCTAGGGAACAGTGTTCCATAGTTATGACTATAGAGTCACGAGGAAGGTTATGTTGGTGACTAGTCATCATGCACCTATCCTGTTAAAGCTAGTGAAAGGTTCACTTATCTGTTAAGCCCCGGTGACCCTATCGTCACATGGCTAAAGGAAGCTATACTCACCTTAGTGACTTTTGCGACTGTCACTCCTCAATTTTGGATTGAAAGTCCTGAATGATTATTATGATCATTGTTGATATTATATCATGCTATATTGTGTTTTCTTGCTAGGCCTTAGCTCATGGGTGCTATGTGGTGCAGGTAAAGGGAAAGAAAAGCTCACCCAACCTTGAGTGGAGAGCTTAGGCGGTGTTGTGTACATATGTGGCCGCTTGACCACCACGGCCAAGGAGTTCTCAAAGGAACTAAGGGGTTTACCCTATTTTTGCCGCTTAGGTCGGTGGGTTTGTAAATTTGAAACAGTAATGACCTTTTTGAGTTGTAAATAACTTGTAAAAGATTTTATGGGCCCATGAACAGTTTTATGTATTAAATAAAATATATCCTTTCCTTTTTATTGTTTTTCCACCTTAGCCTGTTAATAACACTTAGAAGCACGTTTTAACCAAAGGACTCGGGTAGCGAGTCAAATTTCTGGTTCATCGTTCACCGTAACTGTTCTGGAGTAACCAGGGCGTTACATGCTAATATCGGTTTTGACTTATAAGCCAATAGCATATGACCAGTGCTCAGTACTACTGCCAATCTTGACTGATAAGTCATATCTTCACAACTAATACAAAACACCAATGATGTTCCCTGACTAATAAATCAGTGCCATTCACAAGTAAGTCATGCTGCCAGACATATGTAATGAAATCAATGTCCATTTATAGAGCACTTAACATGCCTCATTAACATTCACCATCATAATTATAATCATGCACATTCAAACATCCAGATATAAAGCATTAAGCATGCTTAATCAATAATCACAAGCATAATCATAATCATGCACAATTACAGAGACTCAAGCTCCTATCAATTCCATAATCAACATTTATGCCATGCCATAATCACATGTACCATATGCATCACATACTGGGTGCAGTTTTCTTACCTTTGGTCCAAGCACATGTTACCAATAAACGACCCTCAAGCACGATCCTGTTCCAAGCCCTTAGCAATTACATAGTCACAACCATAATATAAAATCCCATAAAAAAATGAGTAAATAAATACTTCTGGACCAAATCCTAGCCTCCGAGACATCGAATCCTACTAAACTGGGTAGTAGGATCGATCCCAGTCCCTTAAAGTTAAGTTCCTAGGGCTAAAAATCAAATCTAGGCAAAAATGCACAGGCCAGTCGCGACTTGCCCCCAAGACAGAGTGCCTCTGCTTGGGCTTCAGGGTGCGGGCCGCGACTTGGCCCCTCTTGGGTCGCAGCGCTCCCCCTAGGCAGCTCCTAGTTCTTGGTTCATCCAGGTCGCAACTTGCTAGAACAAGGTCGCGACTTGACCACGAAACTAGCCATTTCCTACGGTTTTTCTCATTTAAAATCCTCCAAAAACTTATCCAAATTAAAAAATCAAAGTTCCCAAACATCCTAATTTCCCAAAACCATGAAAACCCAAGTCTCAATCCATCCAAAAACTCATCAAAACGTAAAATCCAATCAAAGCTTAAAAACTCAAAAACATAAAACTTGGATTACCTCCAATTGAGTCATTTCTCAACTAAATCCTCTGGCTAATAAGCTTCTAATCTTCCCTAGAATCGCTATGCCTCGATCCTTGCTTGACTCCAAGTCCTAAAACTCGAGTTTCCTTTGAAAATGTGAACGGGTGTCGAAAAGGGAACGAGAGAGAGAGAGAGAGAGAGAGAGAGAGAGAGAGAGAGAGAGAGAGAGAGAGAGAGAGAGAGAGAGAGAATGTTCTGAACGTTCTTTAATAATTCTGACAGGTTACTTCAAGCTTAAGTAACCTCAAGCAAATCCTAATGCTTGAGGTCCCAAAAACGCCCATCGGGGTAAAATAGTCAAAATTCCCATAATTCCCTCCTGATCTCACTAACTCCCAATTTATCATCAAATATTTATTCCCATTACCCAATATCTCGGTAATGTGCTAAATACCCAATATACCCCTTGACTCACTCCGAGTCAAGTATGGTTCCCGTTGTGACTTTTCCACTAGCTTGCTTCCTAGGATCATCTCGTGCCGAGTAACCCAAATGTACTCACATAATAATGTGGTCCACACATATATCACATATATGCCAAATATACTCAAAACGGGTCAAATTATGAAAATTGCCCAATTAAACAGAAATGGGCTCACATGCATATTTAATACACTTAAACATGCATATCAAGTCATATTATAATATAACTCACATAATCACATAATGATACAAATAAATATCATATAATCACATAATTCCATAATTTTCCATACTGGCCCCCTAATCAAGGCCCTAAGCCTTATTAGGAAATTTGGGACGTTACAAATACCTTTGATATCAGCAAGCGTCCAACCTATTGCAAATGTATGCGTTCTCAGTAGCTCGAGTAACTGCAATTCTTGAGAATTTTGAAGGTTGGACGAGATGATAACTAGAAAGGTTTCACCGTCTCCCAAGAAGATATGTTTTAGACCCTCAGGTAGTTGGGTCAATTGAACAATTGGAACCTCTTCAGCTAATGTTTTTGGCTATGCCATCTCACAAGGTAGCTCTTCAAAATGAGGTTGCCAAAACTTAGTCCTTCTATTGCACGAGTCTATGTGATCTGATATTGCAATAGTAGACTCAATAGAACTAGGACTTTCATTGTCCGACAAAAGGAGGAGTTCATTAAGATTATCGAAGTTGCTTCGCAATTGAACCTCCTTGGGAATTAAAGTGTCAATCATGAATGTTTGATAACATTCATCATCTTCACGGGGTTGTTTCCCAATGTGGAAGATATTGACTTCAAGAGTCATATTTCCAAATGAAATTTTCATTAGACCATTCCTACAATTTATGAAAGCATTGGCAGTAGCAAGGAAAGGTCTTCCAAGGATAATAGGAATTTTTGACTCCATGTTTACCATAGATTGGGTATCAAGAATAAGAAAATTCACGGGGTAATAATTTTTTCAATTTGAACTAAAACATCCTCGACAATACCCCTAGGCTTTTTGGTTGAATGGTCAGCAAGCTGTAGCACAATAGATGTTGGCTTCATTTCTCCAAGACCGAGCTGCGAGTACACATAGTAAGGCATGAGATTTACACTCGCGCCAAGATCAAGTAAAGTTTGGCTGACTTCATGAGTCCCAATTTGGAAAGAAATGGTGGGAAAACTGAGATCTTTGTATTTCGGTAGTGTCTTTTGTTCAATCACCGCACTCACTTGCTCAGTCAAGAAAGCGGTCTTCTTGACATGATGCTTCTTTTTTCCAGTGCATAGATCATTGGTGATTTTGGCATAACCCGACACTTGTTTTATGATGTGAAGCAAAGGAAGATTAATCTTCACTTGTGTCAAGTGCTCAAGGATTTCAGCTCGGTTATCAGGAATTTTCTCAATAGGTTTCAAAGCCTGAGGGAAAGGAACTTTTGCAGAAGCATTGGGTGGTGCACTTATAGGAATATCATTTGGAGTGCTTGAAGTAGTGGTCTTAATGGATGGACTTTCTAAAATTTTACCACTTCTAGTTGTGATGGCATTGACCTCCTTCACATTTTGATCATTGGAGTTGGAGGATTGGGCCATATGTTGCCCTTGTGCATTGAATAGAGGTTGCGAATGAATTTTGCCTTTTTCAGAAATAGCCAAGAATCCAGTCAATTTTGAAAATTGACTTTTTCATTTCCTTGATTTCTTCCATCATTTGGCGATTTAGTTTGGATTGTTCCTCTATGAATGTATGAAGGGTATTCTCAAGAGAATTCCTTTGTGGGTGAGAATTGTGTTGAGGCGCAGAATACACTTTTGGTGGTTGAGCTTGATGATCGTTTCTCCATTGGTTTCCAAACGATTGAGCTTGGTTAGAATCTCTCCAACTGAAATTTAGGTGGTTTTTCCAACCAGGGTTGTATGTATGAGAGAATGGCTTGTTATATGCCTCTAAGGCATTACATTGCTCCTCATAAACCCCATCATTTCATTAAAAGCTAAGTAGTCCTTAGCTAAATGCTCTGTCCCTCTACACACAAAGCACGATTCATGTGGTTCTGCTTGAGCAATCATGTGCGGTTTTTGACCATTTTTCGTCATTAAGACCTCAAATTGCTTTTTCAAAGCTTTGAGTTGGGTCTTAACACTACCCTCTTCTCGAAGTTGATAGATCCCAGATGGTTTGTGTCGGTTGGTGCTATCAGTAGCACTTGGACCAGTCCAAGTGTGAGATTTTTTTACAGTTTCTTCAAGATATTCAAGAGCATCGTCTGACTCTTTTTCGAGGAATTCACCATTGTATAACATTTCTGCAAATTGGCGCTCACGACTTGTGAGACCTTCATAGAAGTAACTGACCAAACTCCATTTCTCGTAGCCATGGTGAGGGCACTGATTTAACAGATCTTTGAATCTTTCCCAAACTTGATAGAATGTTTCATTGTCTTTTTGGAAAAAATGTGGAAATTTGTCGTTTTAGACTGTTGGTCTTATGGCTAGGAAAATGTTTCAAAAAGAAAGATTTGGTCATTTCCTCCCATGTTCCAATAAACCTAGGTCTCAAAGAGTATAACCAGCTTTTGATTTTGTCCTTTAAGGAGAAAGGGAAGAACTTTAGTCACACATAATCAACATTTTCAGCTCGGTTATAGAATGTGGCTACTACCTCCTCAAATTCTCTAATATGCACGTCTGGGCTTTCATTTTCCATTCCATGAAATGTAGGAAAGAGTTGAATCATGCCAGGTTTAAAGTCTAATGCAGGCATATTAGGAGGGAATATAATACATGAATGCGTGGAAGTGCAAGTTGGATGGATGTAGTCATTGAGAGTCCTTGGTTGGATTTCATCATTATGAGCCATTGAAAACGGATTATTACCAACTAAGGTGTGTGGAGAAGTAGGAATGGTGGAAGGGGTTTCAGAAGGAGTAGTTGATGAATTGGAAGAAGTTTCACTAGAAGTTTCGTGATGATTCATCCACTCTCGGAAATGAGAATTAAATTTATTTTATGATTTTTTTAAACTTGTTCCCAGGTAGATTTGGAGGTTTTGGGGTGATCTCCAACGCCTTACTAGAAGTCCCTGACGTTACTGAGTAAGTATGGAGGATTACAAGTTAAACCTTTTTGACCAAATAACCTTTAAGCAGAGTAAACTTGCTTATTTTGACAGAACAAACTTCGTTTTCTTATAGTAATAAGTTCAAAAATGTAATAGTGCAAAGGTATATGATCGAAATGTTCCCAGGCCGATTGGAAAGGTTGCCAAGGTACCACATTAGACCCAGACTTGCCTAGACAGAACTCCTCGAGGTTCTCAGGTAAGTGTGGGGGGTAACGCTATCACAAACCTTATTTAACAACCAATCTTTCTAGACAGAACAATATCGGTTTTTACCATTTGTAATATTACACAATTGTTCCCAATACTAAGCGTTTTATGATTGCAATTTTATGAATAATTTTATGTTTTTTTTTTCTTTATTTTTAAGGAAAACCTAAATTCTAAGGAAAACTAAGGAACCTAAAACAAAAAAATAATCAACACAAAAATAAAGAAAAGAGAAATGAAGTGAAGATAAAATAATAAGCTTAATCTTTTTTTAAAAAAAATATTTATTAAACTAAAAAAAATAAAATAAAAAAAAGAAATTAAGAAAGGTGAATGAAATTAGAGTTAATTAAGAAGAGAAAAAAATAATTATATATATTTATATAATAAATGCTTTTTTTTACGTAACCAAAAAGAAAGGAAAAAAAATATTTTGTTTGTTTTTCTTTTCTTACTTTTTTTATATATGTATATTTATATATATAGTTTTATTATTTTTTTTATATTTTTTTTACCGAGAGAGAAAAGAAAAAAATATATATAATTAATTATTTTTAACAATATTTAAATGAACTAAAAGTTAACAAATAAAAAGAATACAGCACACAAATAAAAGAACACTATACTAACACAATATTCATACCAACAGCAATATAAATAAAGTTACTAACATCTTGGTAAAAATCCCACGAAAACTCTTGAAAAACTACCTCCCTAATAATGGTGCTAAAATTTGTTTAACGCCCAAAATGTGCATCCACTAAGCGGTGGTTGTAGTAAAGATTGGGCGGTCGATTCCACAAGGAGGTAACTAAGAGAAAAAATATTAGTAGAAAATAAACACAAGAGGTTAGTGAAAGATAATGAAAAGGGAAGTGGATTTATGATTTTTGGTTTGAGAATTTGATCATAAAATAAAATAAATAAAAATAAGATGTAATCCAATATTAGAGAGTAGAAAGGCATCAAGAGTCACCCATATACATTGTTTAACTATTTAGATCTTTGATTCATAAAATTTACACAAACAAGTAATTCACATCCCAACTACTTAATTGGAGGATTTATCATTAAAGTGCATGCATGTTTCACAAAAATATATTTGAGCAAATATGTTCTTACTTTGGAAGCAATATGTTAATCTTATGAAAAATCTAAAAATGACACTATATCATTAGGTCATAATACAATAAAAGATTAAACATAAAACTAAGCATCAATATTATTTATACTAACTTTAAATACATAGAAAAAACATAACTAATGATATATATAATATTAGCAATAATAAATAAAGACGAAGAAGATGATAGAAGAACATAAATTACTAAAATGTATAAACTTTAAAGACACATGTATTGAATCAAAAATATAAATAATATCACTTTGCATATGGGATCATCCCTAACCTTCCAAGGAAGATTAGGACATTATGCACATCATTCTCACAAAAATTCTAAAAAGAAATATGAGAAGAAAAATAAGAGGAAATTTTGCTATAGTTTATTTACTCTAAAAATTACATACTAAACTAATGAAATTAACTCCTATTTATAGAGTCTCAAAAGGGATTAAAATGCAAAATAGAAATACAATTAGGATTATAAATCTGATTATTTAAAACCAAATTATATTATTAATATTATTATTTATAGTGTTATAATGATTATTTTTGGATTTATTTATTTGCATGAAGGTTGAGTGTGAGTAAAATAAGGGATTGATGGGATTGCAAAAGTAAAAAAATGATCAAAAAATGGCAGCAATTGGTGATTGGGCTGCTGAAGGAGAGGAAGGAAGTGGGCTAGGTGGACTGGGCTTTGGGGAAACCAAGCGCGCTGGGCAGGGGTTGGCTGCGGGTCTGGGTTGAGGAGGTGGGGCGCGGGTTGAGCTGGCGGGTTGGGCTGGCTGGAGCTGGAGGCACTGCGGACGCATGGTAGGCGAGGGGTGCACCAAGTGGCACACTGGGGAGAGAAGCAGAGGAAGTGGGCTCTTTGGGCTTCTCTTGGGCCTCTTGTTTTCACTTTTGCCATTTTCTCTCTCTTCTTTTCAGATTTAATTCTTTTCTTTTATCTTCATTTCAAAGTACCAAAATACATTTCATTTCCTACAAAATAACACAAATTAAATTAAAGTCAAATATTTTTAATTTAAAAATGTATCATATAAAATTTATGAAAATATTAATTAAAACTTAATTTATTTTGACCATTAAAATTAGGGGTGGCAATTCGTGTCATAATTGTGTCGACACGATTATGACACGACACGATTAGAGTAAATCCGTACACGACACGATTATTATTCGTGTCAGAAATCCAAACCCGTACACGACACGATTATCTTAGTGGGTCACACGTGTCGACAAGATAACACGTTTAATAAATTTGTCATTTAACACAAATCTAAAACTGACATGATTAATACACAATTAAACGTGTAATGACACGACACGAAATTAACACGACACGAAATTGACACGATTAACATAATATAAATAAATTAAAATGTTTATATAATCTTAAACGTGTCTTAAGCGTGTCATTTTCAGGTTAAGCGGGTTGACCCAAAAATGACATGTTTAATAAACGTGTTAAGCGTGTCGACACGATTATGACACGAAAATTAAATGTGTCATCCAAACCCATTTATTTCGTGTCGTATCGAAAATTGCCAGCCCTAATTAAAATCACTAAAAATGTATTTTTCACCATTAATAACATATTTCATTTGTTCTATTGATGTCACCTTTTTATCTTCCTGTATTATGTTCTCGAATTGACTGCTCTTCTCTGTCATACTGAAACTCTTTAGGAATTTTGTGGCCCAAAAAATTTGACATCAATGATTCTAGGATTGAGTCACTAACCTCCTGCAGAACTTTTCACTTCTGCAAAGACGATGCCATCCCAGTGAAGGCTCCTCTGAACCCTGATGTAATGTCGTGTCTTCCCAAAATATCCTGGATCGATGACATTGACAAATCTTCCATCTTACTATTTCTTGATGGTGATGATAGTAAAAAAAGATACTTTAGTCAAGGCATGTCGCTCCTACCTTTCTAATTTCAAAAAGTACGGCGCTTTTCCTACTGTCTCTACTCTCCTTCCTGATAAGATTCATATTTTTATCTCAGCTTGTGGAAGATACTTGGAAAAGCTTATCCTCTCGTAGCTTCCCGAGTTCACCCAGGGTCTCTCGTCAAGGCTCTGTGGCTAGGAGTGTTAGTGAGGAGACTAATTCATCCCTTTCATACCATTCTCAAAATGCCCTTGAGACATCTAGTGCTCCATTAAAGGTTGGTATTGCCCCTGGCATGGGTGACATCTCTCATGATGCCCCATTCTCGCTGGAGTTCCTTCACCCAACACTTTTTCTTCTTTGGAGGCTTCAGACACTCAATTGGTCTGAAAGAGGAAGCATTCTCCGCCTCCTCTTGATGCTCTTCAAATGGTATCCTCCAATCCTCTCGATCCTATGCCAAAAAAGTCCAATTTTTCATTCGCTCTTGTTCCTTCTTCTTCTTCTTCTGAAACGAGGCCAAATTCCACAAAATGCCTCATCGATCAAGGTACGCAGAGGCGTAGGCTAGCTCTTGCCAACATGCCTCTTTTCAATAAATCAACTAAGTTTCTTCCCTCTAGTTCTCAAATCACGTCCAACCCTCTTCATGAGCCCATCCCGAAGACTAACATACAAGTGTCTGTTCTTTTATCCGATGCCATCGTAACTGTTGCTTTTAATGCCTCTACTTCTACTATCCTTGCCCCACTCAATCTTCCTCCTTTTAACTCTTTGTTACATCATATGTGGGCTTCCTCTGTGGATACTGTCACATTCTTTCCTAGTAATTGCAGTAGTGGTAGTATTGAGGAGAGGCTCTTTTCTCTTCTCAAACCTGTCACTCCCTAACGATCCTCTAGTTGATCCTTTGGGGACTCAGAAATCTGATGCCGACACTTCCTCTTCTGACTTGACTCCCAATATTCCTTCTCTAGTTCCAATAATCATCCTCGGAGCTATTGTTGGGGTTGTCATTGCTGGTATTGGCATTCAACCATCTTCCAATGCATATCGTCCCCTCTTGTAACCAATTCTAGAAATAAATTGGTTACACCTTCAAATGTTGGGGTAACGCATCTGTTCTTATGAACCTTGGCGCCTCGGGCGCTATCAAAGGTAACTCTTTGTTGCTTCATTCACCCTTCACTGCATTTTTGAGGGATGATGTACTCGACGTGTTACGAAATGATGCTTGTACCCCTTGACATCTTTTAAACGGTCTACAGGATATCTCTTCTTCAGAATTCGTTCAGAGTCTTTGTCACATTAATCTTCTGGTAAGTGTCTTATACTATACTTGTTCATACTTACGGTATATGAATTGATTTACAACTCAGAGTTATTTCGCGTGCTCTATGCAGAAGATATTTCTAGCAGCAAGTGTCTTGAACCAGACGGGGGGTTTTAAAGTTGAGCTCATAGTCAGTAGAAAGGTACAAAGAAATCTTTCTGAGGACTTAAGCTCAGTTGAAACAGCTTGTTGAAGCATTGAAGATGAGCTTGCTTCTACCAAGAGTGGGCTGGCTAAGGCACAGAGGCAACTTTCTAGTTTAACAACTGCTCTTAATTAAAGAAATATATTACAGAAAAGTCTTGCAGAGGCAAATCATAAGCTTATAAGTGTTAATTCCATTGAGAGGCAGCGAGATCAATTAGTGGAAGATTTGGCGGCTGCAAAGTCAGAGATATCATCTTTGAATGGCGAGCTCTTGAATTTCTTGCAAATCATCCAGAAACAAGAAGACCTACCGTGTAACGCCCTAGTTAGCCAAGACCGATACATTGTGTATTTTAAATAGTGCTTAACTCGCTGAACGAGGCCATAAACGTGCATCTAAGTGTGATTACTAGTCCAGGGTTAAATTTTTTGGTTAAAAGGAATGGATGTTTCATTAAAATTATTAAACTGTACATGGGATCCCATACTAACGTTTACAAATTTGTTTACAAGTTCCAAAAAGGTCATTACAATTCAAAAGTTACAACCTGCCGACCTAAGCGGAAAAAATAGGGTTACACCCTAGATCCTTTAAGAAACCTTGGTCGTGGTGATCAAGCGCCCACATATGTACACATCACCACCTATGCTATCCAACTCATGGTTTGTCCAGCTTTCCTTTCCCTTTACCTACACCACATAGCACCCGTGAGCCAAGGCCTAGCAAGAAAACTTAATACAAGTGCATGAACAATATATAGATTCAAATGTATATCTAGCATGCCCAGTAGTAATAACATACTCATGCATGCATACAAGTACAAATAAATGATTATGGAATCATTCTGGGGCTCGCAACCCTAATCAGATGACCATAGAGTCAACCCGAGGTCCTTTGCCCTGAATAGATGACTGTAGAGTCAACTTGGGGCCTTTTGCCCTGAATAGATGACCGTAGAGTCAACCTGGGGCCCTTTGCCCTAGCTATGTGACCATAAAGTCACCCTGGGACCTTTGCCCTAGCTCTGAGTAACTAGCCATAGAGCTAGTCAAGTGCTTTAGTTTTCTACGACCATTGGGTCGAACAAGCATGTAATGCGCTCTTGATTAGATCCAATCATATCGACCAACGCTCAGCGTGCTATTGCCGCCCTTGACTCCTCAGTCAATGCTTTACAACCAGTGCTTAGCACTATTTCCATCCTTGACTAATAAATCAATGCCTTTCTACAGTATATAATGCTAACAGGCATTCATCATATAATAAATACCCATATATAGAGCACTCAACATGCTTCATCAATAATTACATGCATAATCATAATCATGTGCATTTATAGGGACCAATGCCCAATCAAAACTATATTTAGCATTCGGGCCAAGCCCTAATCACGTACATCACGTAATGGGTGCAGTTTTCTTACCTTAGGTATAAGTGTAAAATAAATAAGAACGACCCTCGAGCACGATCCTGAGCCCCTAGCGATAACCTAGTCACAACCAATCATAGAATCCCGCCAATAATGAGTAAATAAAAGGTTTCAGACTGATTCCTAGCCTCTAGAACATCGAATCCTACCAAACCGAGTAGTAGGATCGATTCAGAGCCCTTAGGTTTAAGTTCCCATCACTAAAAACCCATTTTGGCCATTTTTCCCCTTTTAGGTCGCAGCCCCAAAACCTGAGCCGCGACCCGCTTAAGCCAGGGGCTCAGCCCCTTCTCTGTCTACGCCGCGCGCCGCGACCCGCCTATCTAGCGCCGCAGCCCTAAATGCCCAACAGCCAAGTGCCTCCTCCTTCAAGCCTGGGCCGTAGCCCAACCACGAACTCCGCCAAAAAACTCCATTTTTCTCATTTTAAACCTTCCATAAACCTATCCAAATATACCCAAATCTCAAAAACAAAGTTCCCAATCATCTCAATGGCCCAAAATCCTCAAAACCCAAGTTTTAAACCATTCAAAAACTCCTCAAAACATAAAATGCAAATTCACAACTTAAGAAACTTTAGGAAATAGAAACTCAGAAATTCAAAGCTTAAATTACCTCTGATTATGTTGTTTCTTGCTAAATCCTCCGACTAATAAGCTTCTAATCTTTCCAAGAATTGTTATGACTCTATCCTTGCTTGAATCCGAGTCCTAAAACTCGAGTTTCCTTTGAAAATTCGACGAACGGTAAAAAGGGATAACGGGAGAGAGAGAGAAAAGGTGTTTTGAACGTATATTTGTTTCTGCCAGGTTACTTCAAGCTTAAGTAACCTTAAGTAAGACCCAAGGCTTGGGGTCCCAAAAACGCCACTGGGGGTAAAATAGTCAGAATTCCCAGAATTTTCTCCTGATCTCACTGACTCCCAATATATCATCAAATAAATATTCCCATTACTCAATATCCCAGTAATGTACTAAATACCCAAAATACCCCTTGACTCACCCCGAGTCAAGTATTGATCCCGTTGTGACTTTCTCGCTAACTTGCTCCCTAGGATCGCCTCATGTCGAATAACCCAAATATATCCACATAATAATGTGGTCCCACACACATATCACATATATGCCAAATATACCCATAACATGCCAAATTTACAAAAATTGCCCTTCTAATAAGAAACAGGCCCACATGCTTAATTAATATACCTAAACATGCATATCAAGTCATATAATAATATAACTCACATAATCACATAATTACACACATATATAACACATAACACATGTAATTTCCATAATTTGCCATCTTGGCCCCATAATTAAAGCCCTAAGCCTTATTAGGTAATTTGGGACGTTACATACTGCCCTAAAAGACAATCCTCACCAGGGAACTCGAGGACAAGGTAGAAACATTGATAATAGAGTTACTAAATTCTGAGAAATCATAAAGAGAGTGGTGTGTCATCGGTGCTTCCGAGTTGAGAGCTTTAAAAGATGCCATGCTCGATGTAGAAAAGAAACATTCTAAACTTGGGACACAATGTAAAGTATTATCTCAGCCTCTTCCAACAAAAGACTCTCGCTTCTGAAGGTATGTTTGCGTATTTCCGGTCCTTTTGTTTTACCTTGTGTTTTCATAATTAGTATCTCTTACATCAATACATTTCCTCCTTTAACTAGGAACTAGAAGAGACTCATATCCAAGCTACTTGGGATCGCATCAGGGATTGACTTAATACAGAAAAAAGAATGCATAGAATGGACGACTTGGAAATCGCTTCTTATTTGGATTCAATGGCCTAGGACAACAATCTCTCTATTGTTGAGAAGATTAAAACCGTCAAAGTAATTTTTGCACAATTCGGTAATGAGCGCTTTGACTTCAAAGACTATATCTCTCAACTTGGTGATGTTCGCTTAGCCTACCCCGTCAACCACTTAGAAGAACTGAAGTGGAGGCAAGATGCTTTGGGCTTCAATTTTCAAGCCAATGGTGAGCCTGTTCAACATCCTCCATCAGAATCATCTACCCTATCCATAAATGAGATTAGCCCAGTTCTCGCTCATGCAGTACCAGAGTCTTCTGCTCCAAAATCTTCTACCTAGGGGTCTTCCACCAAGGGGAAAGATGTAGCCTTTGCAGAGGCTGATTTTTCATCCGTCCCTCCTCCGAATAGTTTAACTACATCTGCTCACGAGGGTAGCTAAAACCCTTTAGCTCCAGAGGCTCTCTTTCATTCTATTTTTATTTTTATTTTTATGTAAATGTAATTAAAACTTTATGTAGGATGATCTTTATCTTCTAATGCTAACTTTCACTTATTTCTTTTACATCTAGGAGTAACTGAATACATTCACTTGTTATAATTCGATTAGTCATTACAAAAACCATTTAGACCTTTTTCAAAAACCACATGCATGTTAAATATAGATGGTGGGAGTCATTGCCTCGTAATTTTATTTTCCTCACTCTTTGTCTACTCTTTATCTGTGCCTTCAGATTTATTTCTTCTTAATCTTTCTCTTGTCACCAAGGAGAAGCACAACAATATTGGGCCTGATCTGGTCGTTTGAGTTCTATTTTCAACAGGCCAAAATTTCACTATTCTTCACGAGGCAATCAAAGACCATTCAATTCGAGCAGCTCACGGTTCTCCTCTGGTTCCACATGCAATTTAGGGTTCTGCAAAAATTCTTCTAAATCTTTCAAGCCTTAGAACACTTTAGCTTCGGTCTTCATTAGAACTGGAATTCTTTCATCACTCTAAGTTTGATATGTTCATTCATCATGTTGTACTTACAAATCTCAATAAAAATCCTTCAATCATTCGTATCGCAAATTTAGAGATGATTCATCTCATCGTCAACTGTCACATGCTTTATTAATTATACGTTAACTCAGAATCAGGCTCATAACATCATCATAAAATATCACTAATCGTAACTCGATTATGCCCATTCTGGCTCATAAAATACCAATCATATGTCTCTGGCCATCATATTCACTGACAAGTCATCTCTACCCAACATGGCTCAATCATTCAATTTCAATATTCGTGCAGAGGCTACATATTGATTGCCTCTTTTCCACTTTAAATCACTATACATTAATTGCTCAATAACAGAATTTTCATATCATGCTTTATAGCGCTCTACAGCAGGATATCCCATTCGTTCAATACCAAAATTTCATATTATGCTCAACACCGAAATTTTATGGGTCTGGCAACACTTAAAAAAATAATTTTTATTTAATTAATTAAAAATTTAAAAATTAAATATAAAATGTGTTTGATAATTTTATTTTTATTTATTATTTTTTTAAATTTTAATTAAAATTTATTAAATTTTAAAAATAAAATAATTTTACTTTCAAATTTTTTTTAAACCGTTTTTATTTTTTTCTTCTCTTCTTCAAATTAACTTTATATTATTAAACAAAAAATAAAAATAAAAGTTATCAAACACATTTATTATTTTTTGTTTTCAAAAACAAAAAACAAAAATAGTTGCCAAACATATATTTATTTTTTAAAAATAAAGAAACAAAAATAAAATTTTATTTCTTTTTTTGTGTTTAAAAAATTCAAAAACAAAAATTTTACCAAACACAACCTATGTTAGTCACTCAACATGGCTCTGCTTATGTTTCTACTACTACAATTACACATATCACACGTTATTGGTTAATCTCATTGTCTTTCATTCTGGTTGATTCTTTTCAATTAATCTCAGAATGCTCTGGCGATTTCTATGGTTCATTTTTAAAGTCGTTATCTCTCGCTTTGTCGGTTCACTTTATCCGAAGAGAATTATGAGACTATTGTGTGTTCTGTTCTTAATTATTCATTGACCATTGCAGTTCTTGTTTTTGCACGATATATCGTGTTCATTTGACTTTTCACTTTGGTCGCTCTGAACTCGCAATATTCTTTATGTACATGTTGAACTTTTCCTCGATCCTTTACTTCTCATGCGCCAAGCTTTGTTAATTATGCTCTCTTTACTTCATATTCGTGTAGCCTCTTATTATGCTTATTCTACTCTTTACTCACATAATACCCGACTTATTTTTACTTATTTTATGATAGTATTTTATTTCCTTGGTGAGATGATTGCTTAGAAATAGAGAATTTTTTTTTGAATAAATAAATTAGTTAGCTAAATAAATATAATTTAGAGATATTATATTTATTAGTATTTACTTGGCAATAAAGACTATAATGTATTTTGTTGTGTAGATTTTATTTCAAGAGTAGAATGGTCTTTTGGCTTAGCTATTTTCTTATTTAATTAGAAGGAATTTATTAGAATATTCTTTAGAATATAAAGAGGGAATTTCAACCAAGCATAGGAAAAGGGAAATGGAATAGCAAATTATTTTCCTTTTTGATGAGATTTTTGTATTGTAGATAAACTAGTAAGTAATAGAACAAACCTACACTAAATGTTGGGAAAAGGGGGAGAACATTAGTGGATAGCCATTTTTAATGTCAATTATCATTCAAGTGGATTAATGAAGGAAATCCACTTACCTTTCCTAGTGCTACACGCCCAAGAGAGAGAGAGAGAGAGAGGGAGAGAGAGAGGGAGAGAGAGAAAGGGAAACTTAGTCAATTGAATATATAATTTTCCATTTTAGGAATCAATTAGCATTAAGTATTGATTGAGGTGTGATTTTGGTAAACTATTATTATTATTCTACTCTATAAATAGGGCCTCATAGTCACCATTGTGTGCGTGTGTGTGAGCCAAAATAAAGAGAGAGAAAGAGAAGGAGAGGTGGCGTGAGGAGGAAGAAGAAAGGAATAAGAAAATCAAGGCAAATGCTGTAAGTATATTGGTTTATGTTAGATTTCTTCTTCTCACATCTCTATCTAAATTAGAATATGATTGTATTTAGGATCTAAAGCACATTCAAAAGGGAATACTACACCTAGGGTTCGACCACTACAAGGAGAGGTAAGATTCTTGAGTCTTTGATATTCAAGTTGATTAGATGCATGATTAGGGGTTCAAAGTTAGGTTCTTCAATGCATGTAAATAGAATTATGTGATATGTATGTTATAATGATAATGAATATGTAATGCCCTGGATAACCAAGACTGTTACACTGTGTGTTTAAGTAGTGCAAGACTTGCTAATCAAGTCATTTGAATAAAGATGTGATCCTAAAGTCATAATCAACTTAGGGTTAAAAGATTTTGGTCATAAACGGAAAATTTTCATTAAAATAAATGTTTAGCACATGGGATCCCAAAAACAGGGTTTAAAGGACAAATTTACAAACTTCCAAAACAGTTATATACAATTAAAGGCCACTCTAATGGCAAAATACACGTTTTGGGTTTCTGTCCCTGTATCATCCCTCGGTCGTGGCGGACGAGCAGCTGACAATTACACCTCGCCCCCTGATCTCTCTAACTCATGGTTGATCCATCTTACCCTTGCCTTTACCTGCACCGCGTAGCACCCATGAGACAAGGCCCAACAAGAAAACCATAACATCATAGCAGACACATAATCAGTGATGACAATCAATGAATCACAAGTCAATCATCCAGATATTCAACTAGTCATAAGAATTAGATTAACAACATAAAACATATTTATATTCAACAATTTATCACAACCATCATACAATATTCAGGGTTGACGCCCTTAGGTTGCACCCTCTGTTTAACCCACTGACTCCGACTCACTTAGGCCGAGTCCAGTGTTTATCTAGCTGACCCCGGCTCACAGTGGCCAAGCTGTGTCCTGTGCGCAAATTATCAACCCCGACTCTCTTAAGTTGTTGATTTCATGCTCACATGGAATTGTCATAATCATACAACATATGTATTCAAATATAGGGAAACTTAGTCCCAACACACCCACACAAGGGTGCCATTTTCTTACCTTTAATTCCGAACGGAGAAAATGAAATGGTTCTGAGCACGATCCTTAGCCCCGAGCCTTGGCGATAAACCTAGTCACAGTGTCCAATGGGTAATTGTTAACTTCCAATCCAAATAAATACTTAGGAGACAGAAACTAGCCTCCGGGATCTCAATTTCTACTAAACCAGGTAGTAGAAATTATCCCGGGCGCCTAGGTTCGAACCCCCGAGCCTTACCAATTCTAGAAACAATTCTAAGGCTAAAATCCCCAGGCGGGTTGTGACTTGCCCCCAAGTCAGAGAGCAAGTACCCAAGCCAAAGGGGGAGGCGGGTCGTGACTTGGCCTAGTGAGTCGCGACGTGCCCCCAAGTCAGAAAGCAACCCAGGCCAAACTGGCCACACGCGCCGCGGCGCCCAAGGGCTGGGTCGTGGCGCGCCCCCTTCGAGCCCAGAAAATCTGGGTTTTTCACATGCTTCTCCCAGCCAAGAACCTCAAGACCTTAACCCAAAATTTTACCTAAACAAACCTCCCCAATTCAACATCAAGCTAGCTACGAATTCAAGATTAAATCACACAATTTAGACACCAAAACCTTAGCATTAGCATTTATACCAAAATCACTATCCCAATTCATCAGCCAAATCATAACTAATCAAACCCTTGCAACTTCATCTATATCCAACTTAGAAATTCAAAGATGAAGATTCAGAACCTTACCTCAATTAGCTATTGAATCTCCACAAGCTTTCAATCTTCTAATCTTGAGCTTAAATTCCCAAGCTCCTAAGCTTAATCTCTGACTTCCAAGCCTCAGCTCAGCCTTTCCCTTAAATTATTCTTCAATAAACACCAGCTCAATGCCTAAATTCTGCCATTTTTCTTTCCATAAACCACAAAGCTCAACGAGAGAGAGTGAGAGAGAAATCGTGAGAGTGAGGGAGAAAGCTTTTCTTCAGTTTCCAATTACTCCTACCTTCTAAATTCTGAGTATATCCCCTGTCTAGGAAAATACTATTTTTCCCTCCAAGGTTAACTAATCTTCAAGTTGTCCCTAGGGGTAACCCAGCCCCCGCTAATTCCTCAAATGTTCCTAGTATTTACCAATTAATTCTGTCATCCAATTAATTACCAATTATTCATCCAATATCTAATAAATCCTAAAATATCCTCTAAATTCCCAAAAATACCCCCAGGCTCCCCCAAGCCGGATATTAATCCCCACTGTGACTATTTTGCTAATCCGCTCACTAGGACCGTCTCGAGCCATACGATGCAAATATATCCACATGATAATGTGGTCTCAACAATTTATCACATATAATCATATTTATGCCCTCAACGAGCAAAAATTACAAATATGCCCTTATAAGCTATAAAGGGCCCACATGCATATATAATACTCACAAACATGCATGCCACATAGTCATATAATCATATTAATCATGCATGCCACATAATCATGCATCTAAACATTTAAATCACA